>NC_142013.1:22177027-22332652 GCF_049901735.1 Notechis scutatus | reverse complement strand
ACAGTGACTACATGTACTCTGACTACTGAGTATTTAAATAATATATTTTCAGAATGATCCATTACTCCAGTCCAAGTCAGGATAGAAATCCATCCAGATACAGCTGAACTACAATGCTCCATGACCCAGATTATATAACCATGTACCCAAATTCCATCCCTGAAGCCACATAATTTAGGCATGAATTAAGATCTTTCCAATGGCATAAACATAGAAACAATAGAGGAGAAACTGCCTTGGGGCCTGCAGGCGCATTTGGCCTTACTGAATTCCCCCTTACTGCCCATTCCCTGCCTCGTGTTTTTAATAAACCTGATCATAAAGTGTGGGACTACCAGATCTGTGGTGCAAAAATCCTATCAGCTTTGCCAGGATAAGGCAGAAAACACAACCAGATAAGCTAATTCTGCTTTATTTGAAACTACATTAAAAGAAGAGTAATAGCAATCGCACTTAGACTTATATACCACTTTATAGTGCTTTACAGTCTTCTCTAAGCAGTTTACAGAGTCAGCATATTGCCCCCAACAATCTGGGTCCTAGCTAAATGCTGGAAATCCCACCAGTCACCCAGAACATATTGCCATATGTGGTGGACATTGTTAGAAGCTAAAAGATATTGGACAAAAATACACACATTGTTGGAAAAGATGATAAAGCAACAGATAGACTTATTTTTGTTGGGGATTTCCCCTGAAACTAGTAAAGGAAAAAAACATATTTAATCATACATATATTGACAGCAGCTAGAATTGTATTTGCTCAAAATTGGAAAAATAAAAAGATTCCGATAGAGGAAAAGGTGATTATGAAAATATTGAAATGTGCAGAAATGAATAGATTAACATTGGCAATCAAAGAACAAGAAGTGTAATATTATATGATATGGGATTTATTCTATAAATGGTTGGAAGATAAAGAACAAAGTTAAATGAAGATAAAATAAAATGCATTAAGATTGTTATAATGATAAGATAGATAAGGTTGAGTAGTTTTTAATATGAATGTAATCATAGCAAGAAATGTATACTAATTATAAATTTGCACATGATGCACCCTTTTATATTGAGATTGCAACTCCCAGATTTACTCTCCTAGGTGGGATTTTTAGGAGATGAAACTCCAAAATATCTATACAGAATTTGATTAGGAAAGTTGGTTTAGGTGTTTACCATCATGCTGCAAGTGGTAGCTTGTGTTCTAATCTCAAAGAAATCACAGGGAACAAGAGTTGTTTGCTGTTTGCTTGGGGTGGATTAGTTTGGATTTAAAAAGTGGACTCAAGTATCATTTCTACATAATGAATCAAATCGTATGTTAGGTCAGTCTTTTCCAGCCAGATGTTGTGCAGAGGTGGGACTGCAATTTCTACTGGCTATACTGAGAAAGCACCATTAGATCTTCAAGTGGAGTTTACTTAAGGTTTTAATTTTGCTAAATGTATAGCAAAGATGATGGCATTTGTTAGGAGAATTATATTCACAATACTTTGCCATGAATACACAAAGGCAATCTTGATTTCTACAGGTTGTGTTGGAAGTGGGAGAAAAGTTAATTGGAGAGATTGCCCTGGGAGTTACCAAAGTTTAAGATGTATCTGTTGTCCCAGCCATCTGTTAAATCATTTTAATAGCAGTCTTAAATACCATTGAATTCACAGATTGAAAAACTATCTGTTGGCATATAATATAGCTGATCATTAGTGGATTTGTACACATAGTTAAGGAATACATAAATAAAATAAATTGTATATTTAAAAAATGGAGAATCTGCTCATGTGTGAAATTATATATTTGGCTATGAAATTATATCACTGTACTAATTTGTCAAGGCTTTTAATTTTATTTATGCTGAAAAATATTCAGAATCACATCGCTGACTAGGTGTTCACTTGATTTGGTTCGTCTTAATGTATATTACAACTGTTGACAATTGTTTTGAATTAATGTCAAAACATAAATTTGACCTAATTTAAATAAAACTAATTACAATTATTTTAAATAAGCTACAGTCATTTCAGCTATATAAATCACAGTTGATATGCAGTTCTTCATGTATTAAATAATTCTGTTATGTGAAATTAAAGATATTAAGTTGCTGCTATCTTTTTAGAAGAGTGGATTGCATAGACCAGTGGTAGTGAACCTTTTCGTTGTGGTGTGCCGAAAGCGCGCACCCACAATGCAATGCACCCCGCCCCCCTTGCGCATGCACGTGCAACACCTCCCCACCCCCTTATCTGCACTGTGCATGCGCATGCTTCCCAGCTGATTTTTGGCTCGTTTGAGGCCTTGAGGGAAGCCTCTGCAGCCTTGGGAAAAACGGGCCTTCCGGAAATACCTTCAAAGGCTGCAGAGGCCTCTCTCGAGCCCCCAGGACGGGCGAAAACAGCCTCCCCTGGGATCCGGAAGCCCTCTGGAGACTGAAAACGGGCACTTCTGGTATTTCCGGAAGGCCCGTTTTTCGGCCTCCCAAGGCTGCAGAGGCTTCCCTCGAGTCTCTGGGAGGGTGAAAATGGCCTCAAACGGGCCGAAAATCAGCTGGGAGGTGCGCACATGCACAGTGCAGGTAAGTTTGGCTGGGGTTCGCGTGCCAGCACAAATAGCTCTGTGTGCCACCTGTGGCACGTGTGTGCCATAGGTTCACCATCATGGGCATATACCATAACCTCAATTGGATAAGACAGACCAAGATGGCCAAATGGTTTCATTTGGGAAAAAACCCAGCTTTTAAATTTTTTTTGCACAATGGATTCATTTTACAATTAGTATATGGAGGCTCCTGCTCCCTATTGTGACAGCAGAATGTAGCCAACATCTAGCAGCCATTTGGTATTGTGCTTAAGGCAGGGGTTCCCAAACTCGGCATCTTTAAGACTTGTGGACTTCAAGTCCCAGAATTCCTCAGCCAACTTTGATGGCTGAGGAATTCTGGGAGTTGAAGACCACGAATCTTAAAATTGCCAAGTCTGGAGACCTCTGGCTTAAGGCATCAGGCTAGAAACAGGAAGACTGTGAGTTCTAATCCTGCCTTGGGCACAAGCCAGCTGGATGATCTTGGGACAGCCACTTTCACACAGCCCAAGGAAGAAGGCAATGGCAAACCACTTGTGGAAAACTTTGCCAAGAAAACTGCAGGGGCTTGTCCAGGCAGTTGCTGGGAGACAATACTGACTTGAAAGTGCACACACACTCACAACCTCTTCCTTTTCCTCCTTCTTTTTGTAGTTGTTAATGTCCCTTATCTTCATATGGCAATACCAGGGGATTGAACCAGACATCATTTTTTCCATCACTAACGTGGATTGTAGACACTTAAAAAATATTTGGAAGAAACGCTTCCCACACGGCATGAGCATAGCACCTATCCGTCCTCAGTTAAAATACCTCAACTTTTTCTAGTCTCACATGGAAGATGTGTAAATCTGAAAGAAAATGCCACAGCTTTAATGTCATCAGTTTTATTCAAGTAGCATGCCTCTTCAAATAGCAGCACTTTTTTTCCCTAAGGTGATACCGAAATCTGAAAAAGGTTGGTCTGTTTTAACAAATAGCAGAGAGGTGCTACGCTCGCAAATAGATACATTTAATAGATGTCGCAGAGTTTGAGCAGTGGTTCAGTGGCTAAGACGCTGAGCTTGTCGATCAGAAAGGTCGGCAGTTTGGCGGTTTGAATCCTTAGCACAATGGAGTGAGCTCCTGTTACTTGTCCCAGCTTCTGCCAACCTAGCAGTTCGAAAGCATGTAAAAATGTAAGTAGAAAAATAGGGACCACTTTGGTGGGAAGGTAACAGCGTTCTGTGCACCTTCGTTATGCTGCCCACATGACCACGGAGATGTCTTCGGATAGCGCTGGCTTTTGGCTTTGTAACGGAGATGAGCACTGCCCCCTAGAGCTGGAAACAACTAGCATGTATGTGCAAGGGGAACCTTTACATTTATAGGAAATATTTCTCATATTCACACACACTTATCTTCTTTAATGTCAGATGGGTCTTCATGGAAACACTCCCTTTCTACCAGCTGTCCTTTATCTTTTTCATTCAGATGATTCAGATCATTTAAAAAGCAGATAAATGCATTAGAATCTAAAACTTCTTAACCTATTCCGTTGACACATTTCTGTAAGTCCATTAACTAATGGTCAAAATAATCTCTGCAAATCCCGTTCAAAAGACCTGTGGTTCTTGGCTAAGAATAACGTTCTCTGACCTCGGTCAGTATCTAAAGAACATTGCCTCCTCCCTCCTCAAGGCAGCAAAGTAATTCCTAAACTAACAGTGCTGAAGTTAGATTTACCAGACAACATGTAGAGTTTTTGCTCTTTACCTATGAAGTCATAGAATATAATTCTTTGTTGATAGAAGGGAAATTAGATGAACATTAGATAAACAGACTGAGTAACTAACCCAAGGTCATTGGCCTTCTCATAAGTCTGATCATATGGCTTTGCTTAGGATATATTAACTAAAGCTAATCATGAAGTTGTTGTAATATGGAGAGCTTTCAAAAGCCTCTTTCATAATGCAACTTAATTTAAAAAAGTAACCATGGTGATACAATTTTAAGAAGCATATTGGAGGAGAAAAGAAGGCCTTTTTAATTAAGAGGGTAGCCTGATTACTTTTCACTTTCATTTCATCACTGTCTATTTCTGAAGCGTTTTTGCTTTCTAACTTAGTAAAATGAGCTTTGTAAACAAGTGAGACTGTGGTGTAAGCATATTGTCACCTGAAAATAAATCCCAGTGAATTAACTCAGACTACCTTCTAAATAAACACTCAGATGATCAAGTTCTTTACAATGTATTCCAGTTTTTGTTTCTTGGGAAGTTAATTCCATTGGGAAATGTTGGATTTACTTTTGTAAATTTCTTACTTTATGGAAGAAACATACATTTTAGTCTAAATTCATTTTAAAAAAATACAATAATATTATAAAAAGCAAGTTGGTTTTTTGGTTATATTGAACATTCATAACAAGCGGAGACAAAATCAGTGTCTGTGGTAGATTAATCACTTAAAATAATCCAAATTTCTAAAGCTTACAGATAAGAAACATTTGCACAATTAATTAAATAAATCTTGTTAAAAAATTCATTCTCTTAATCTATCAAGTATCTTACTCTGATAACTCTTCCAATATATATCTTTTTAGCTACTGGTGATCTGTAATTTATTTAATGCTTTTATGCATAGAAAACTCTGCAGACAAAACAATATAACCATCTTATTACTCCTGAATACGACTATCAACTGTCTGTGAGGGTATGTTTTTATGATTCTTCAACGAGATGTGCACCTGATTTGCCTCTAATTAAGTCTGGATTTAATAGTTTCCTAAAGAGTACAATTTAATTGAGATGTCAACAGTTGTCACCTCTTTAAATTAAGAGTAATTCTCTTTTATAGCAGTGTATAAAGATATCAGCTGGGAAAGACCAGGTCATCAATGGTGCTATTTTCCTCCCCTTTATCTATTGATATAGCCCTAATTTGACACTTCTGTGCTGAACAAGCTTGTAAAGAGAGTTGTCAACCCTGTAAGTTGCTGACATTTAGATTAGCCTTACGACTCACTGAAAGAACCAATAAAATGACAAATTAACTGATGCTGCTGTAAACATTCAAGTATATGAAGTTAACTTCCATGTTGACTTGTGTCAATACAGACCCATTAATAGTTTCTTCTCAAAATAAATATAGTGTTTAAGAAGAATGTTGCATCTTCAGCACTGCAAGTATATCAGTTCCGGAGACTGCCTATCTCCAAACTAATGCCTCTAAATTGTATAATTTTCACCAGTCCAAGCATAGCACCAGAGGTGGTCTTCAGCAGGTTCTGACCAATTATGGAGAACCGGTAGCAGAAATTTTGAGTAGTTTGGAGAACCGGCAAATACCACCTCTGACTGGCCCCACCCCCATCTATTCTCTGCCTCCCGAGTCCCAGCTGATTGGCTGGGTCTTCTTTTGTTGCCCTGCACAGGAGAACGGAGCTGGAAAGCAGGTTAGTGGGGTGGGGAGGGAATGGAGATTTTACAGTATCCTTCCCCTGCCACCACCCACCAAACCAGGCCACGCCCACCAGGCCATGCCCACAGAACCAGTAGTAAAAAAATTTGAATCCCACCACTGCATAGCACCCTCCAAGTGTGCAACTACACTGCCTTTGACCATTCTGATTGCCAAGTGTGAGACTCATAGCGCAACATATCTTGGGCCTACCAGGAGGAGAAGGATTGATCCAAATAATGAAAGAGAAATTAAATGTCTTCTGATGCTTCAGCTGAGTTCTTCCACAGAACCATGTTTACAGTATTCCAACTGAGCATAGGGATTTCGAGAAGTCCATTTCCCCCACTTCAAGCAAGGTGCGGAGTGATTGAGATATCTGAAGCAGGATTGAGACAGGTCTGAAGCAATAAGCCATGTCTACAATATGTTGAAAGGGACACGGTGGCTCAGTGGCTAAGACGCTAAGCTTGTCGATTAGACAACTTTGGGAAGTTAGGTCAGCACTTTGGCAGTTGTAATCCCTAGCACTGCGTAACGGAGTGAGCTCCCGTTACTTGTCCCAGCTTCTGCCAACCTAGCAGTTCAAAAGCATGTAAAAATTAAAATAGAAAAATAGGAACCACTTTGGTTGGAAGGTAACAGTATTCCATGTGCCTTCGGTGTTTAGTCATGCTGGCCACATGACCACGGAGACGGCTTCGGACAGCACTGGCTCTTTGGCTTTGTAATGGAGATGAGCACTGCCCCCTAGAGCCAGAAATGACTAGCATGTATGTGCAAGGGGAACCTTTACCTTTACAATATGTTGAAGTGCCCTAGACAAATTGATCAGAATAGGATTCTTCATAACTATGTAAAGATTGATGCCAAGTTTGAGTAAACTGGAGTGAATGTTGTTTTGAAACTTTGTTAATTACATCCAGACAACCTGGATCCTGTCCAAGAGATATTGTTCATTGTTCATTTCCCTTCTTGTACACAAGATCCAGGACCTGGATCATGCAGAGCAGAAGGTGCAATCTGTTTCTAACTGAAAGGCCATGTTTGCCCTTTAAGTGGACAGTCATGTAGGGCAGTGGCCCCCAACCTTTTTTGAACCAGGGACCGGTTTCACGATTATTTATTCTTCCACGGACCTGTACCTGAGTAACGCGAGACTCCACCACCATCGGGACGGCTCTTCGTTCAAGCCGCCCCTCCTTCGACGAAACTAAGGCGCGAGCACCCAAATGCCGCTTTCCAACTGAAAACCTGGAAGCACTTTCCAACCGAAACCCGGAAGCAACCGAAAACCCGGAAGCGCCATCGAAACAAGATGGCGGCGCCTAGCTTTGCGGCCCGGTAAAAAATGATCCACGGACCGGTACCGGTCCAAGGACTGGTGGTTGGGGACCCCTGATGTAGGGAATAATTTCTCCCTTCTATCACATTAAAAGTATAACTTGGAACAACTTTTGGTAATCATAGGAGCTGCAACTCAAGTCTTTGAGGGTCCACATAGAATCCTGGGGCTCCAGAATTCCATTCCAGAATGGAATGTATAAATAACGTCTCTAAAATAAAGGACAGTTCAGTGACATTTGGCTGCATTGTAATTAACTGTTCTAATTGTCAAGAAGGTAAGCCTCATAGGATGCAAAGGGAAGTGACATTTTTAAAACTATGGATTGTTTGGCCTGTCTAGAGACATCATCTTGATTTGAGCTTTTCTGCTGCTTACTTTCTTCTCTCTTTTTCCATTGAGTGCAATCTAGCTGTATACAGTACTTCTAAAATTCTACTGTTTGTTTGTAACCTTTAACCTGGTGAAATGATGTGTTGTAAAGCAACTATTTTTTGAACCAAAGTACTTCAAAATGGACTATCTTACAGAATGTGTCCAAAATCCAGGACCCATGACTTCTATGGAATTGAATTTTGGAAAATTTATAAACATTTGATGACATTAAAATTATCATAAAGGATTGTATGACATAATACAAAATTTCACAAAACATTTCCTGTAATCAGCTCCTGATATTCGACTATGCAGAGGCTATTTCTCAAGGTAGGTATGCCTCTGAATTACCTCCCTAAATTTTAAAGAACTTTTCCAGGGAAAGCACTTCATTAGGAGCTCTGCCACTATTGAAGGCTTTGAGGGATCTGGTAAGGAAATATCTCTGAAATAATGATCTAATGGGTCACAGGTTATTTAGACAGCCACAATATGGATAGCGCAGAAAATCTGCAAATACAGAAATACATATGTAGCTCTTTGCATTAACTGATGATTTCTTTTTAATGAGAAGTATCCGAACACCTAATGGTCTCAAATACAAATCCATATTTTGGATGGGGACCCTAAATGGAAAACTGTCGGGCTTTGCCACTGAGCTCCCCATGGATTTTACTCAATATTTATTTTATTACTAAATAGCATCTCACAAGTTCAAAAACAATATTTATTTTATGATAGTGGTGGAAGAGGACCAGTGATTTTTCCCCATAACCAATCATTTTATTTTCTATATGTGTCTGCTGTAGGGAAAAACCAAACAAGCCATGCAATCCAAAAACAGTTCCAAAAATCTTAAAATCTGTTTCTGACATATCACTTGAAAACTGGAAAGGTGTACATTTTCCTGTCCACTTGAAAAAAAGAAAGAAAGAAAGTCACTCCTTCATTTTTATCTCCTTTTATCCAAAATATTACTCTCTTTCTGATATAATACAGGGAAATTTTAATTATTTTCAGATCTTGTCTGAAAAAGGTTGAAAACATGTTTAATTCTACAGACATACAGCAATACTGCCCTCTTTTGGTGAGAGAGAATATGTGCACGAAAAGCTGTGCACATATCTTACATTAAAACAAATAAGTGAATCGATTTATCCTGTTTGTATCAACACAGAAATAAATCCCATTGAGTTCAACTTTTACTTACCTTTAATAGGTATGCATAGAACCTAAGCCTAAATCTCTGTTTCCTATCTTTGCATCCAGTTCTTTATTGATATTAAATTAATTAAAATATAGTGACATGTTTTATTCTTCCATAGTTTTTTTTTCTTTTTGGAGCTAAGATTAAAATTCCCTTTTCATAAAAGAAAATAAAAATAATTTTCTGTACATAAAAATTATACTTCAGTAAATATTGTTGGAGATATTGAGAGTGGGTACATCCAGAGCTCAGTGGGCACCCGTGGCCTCTGCTAAAGTGTTCAAATCTGGATTAACACTATGGAAAGAGCATATCAAGCATCTTTGTTGGAGGAACCCTCTCAAAACAAAATTTGCGTCTAAAGTTTCTATTTCCCTAAAATTAATTCACCAAAAGCAGCATTCATTTTCTTAAAGAATCGTTACACGTAGCCCTCAATGCTCAACCACAAGTGAGCCCAAGATTTGTGTTGCTAAGCGAGACAGTTAAGTGAGTTTTGCTCCATTTTGCAACCTTCCTTGTTTAGCAGTTGTTAAGTGAATTGCTGCAGCTGCTGTTAAGTTAGTAACACGGTTGTTAAGTGGATCTGGCTTCCTCTTTGACTTGGCTTGTCAGAAGGTCGCAAAAGGTGATCACGTGACCCTGGGGACACTGTTCCCGTCATAAACATGAGTCAGTTTCCAAGCATCTGAATTTTGATCGCGTGACTGTGGGGATTGCTGCAATGATTGTAAATGTGAAAAATGGTCAAAAGTCCCTTTTTTTTCCAGTGCCATTGTAACTTCGAATGGTCTCTAAACAAAAGGTTGTAAGTTGAGGACTAACTGTGTGAAACTTTAATCCTGGCACAACCTGCATTTCACATAATTGAGAGCTTCTTTATTAGTCTAAGTTTCATGCAAACATTCCCTGCAGCAGCCAACTTGCCTCTCACCATTTCTCATTCTTTCCTCCCCACACATGCTTTTTCACCTTCATAAAAACCAATCAATAGATGGAGGATGGGGTAGCAATAGCAATAGCCCTTAGCACTTATATACCACTTCACAGTGCTTTACAGCCCACTCTGATGGGTTTACAGAGTCAGCCTATTGTCCCGAAAAATCTGGCTCCTCATTTTACCCACCTCAGAAGGATGGAAGGCTGAGTCAACCTTGAACCTGGTGAGATTCAAACTGCCAAATTGCAGGCAGCCAGCAGGCAGCAGAAGTAGCCTGCTGTACTGCATTCTAACCACTGGGCCACTGTGGCTCCTAGCAAAGAGAGGCCAGAAACAAAGAAACCAACGGAAAAAAAAGTATGGTGGTAAGATGTTATGATGTCTTTTCCTTAAGAAGTGGAACCTCTTTGGTGCCAAGAGTTGAAACAGGATAAAGTTCCCATCCAGGGGAAACCCTTTGTCCCAACATTCAGGTGAAAACATTACACATTGTGCTGCCAGTTAATCAGCTTATCTTGTTAAAACTTTCCCAAGCCCTATTGTGTCATAGACGCAGGGTTGTCATTGATCTCAGATCTGCTCTAGGTTGTTAATGGGTAAAAAAATATCAAATTGAAGATGCAGTAAAAGATCACCTTTTAAAAAGAATCTGTACTTCGTTTTAAAAAGATATTGCATGAAAGATTCCAACAAAAAAGTTACATATATATAGTTAATACAATAATATTAATATAAAATTTGATTATTCAGAGGAATCTAATATAAGTCAAATAGAATTTCATTTTTAGATCATGACTTGATAATGATTGTTAAATCCAGAATTTAAAATGCTTAAAATGTTCAGGAAATTTATGATAAATCAAAAGCCACTTTTAAAAACTTCCAAAAACAGGCTGCAATCTACAGGCCAAAACTATTGTTAAATCTTATTCATATTCATCAAAGAAATAATTGGAAAAAAATAATTAAGTTATTTCAAATGTTGGGAAGAACTAGAACATTTACTTCTGGCATGAATCTTTCAAGATACTAGGTCACTGTCCGGGATCTTGCATTTTGAATTACAGTTACCCAATTTTGCATTATCCTAATTTAGCAAGTTGTATAAAACCGTGATTTTTTATTAATCATAATCACAATAATTTATAACAAGTGAATAGTTTCTTGATCAGTCACCAAGCTACATAATGACATATTATTAATAGGTTTTTTTTAGACTTCTGCTTTTTCTTTAAATGAGAGTATCAATCTCCTTGTTGGAGGTTAATGTATTCTGTGTATAGGTATGAATTTTCCTGAGAGTGGGAATTTAAGCTGAACAATGATTAGTGAAGCAGCTTTTATAACTACAACAAAAATGAGATGTATTTATAGGAACCACATTATAGGTACAAAGCCTATGTGACACACTGTCATTCAGCCACATCGGCCTGCTGTGCGCTAATTTTATTGATAGCGAGAAGCAAAGAATACTCAGTTGTTAATTTAGATTCTCACAGGGATAGAAGGAGAGTTTACAGATATGGTTGGGTTCTGGAAAAAAGAACTGAAACAGAAAATTGGGAAATGGCTGGTAATTAAAATAAATACCAATGTCTGTTGAAGCTGAAATGTTAAAGTACTGTGTGGACGAGAAAATCAGAATCAGACTGGGCTGTATATGCACTACTAAAGATAATTGTTGGACCCAATCTGAAGAAGCACGTGAAAAACCAGAATAGTCAAGGGACAATGATAGGCACAGAAGACAAATAGATCCAGTCAGAAATAGCCCAAGTGACAAGCAAGTGACAATAGCAGCAAGTTAGATAGCCATCACTTAGGCAGTTTGAAAGGAGGCTGCCTTAGGAGCTGTTTTCCCCATTCCCAGCACATTTTAAAAAGACTGGTAGTGGGTTTTTTATTATTTATTTATTTATTTATTTATTTATTTATTTATTTATTTATTTATTTATTTATTTATTTATAAGATAACAGGTATAAGTATCAACATAGTTATGGATACATGAAATGGATACATATAAGAAAAATAAAAGAAATAAAAATAGGACAGGGACGGTAGGCACGTTGGTGCGCTTATGCATGCCCCCTACAGACCTTTTAGGAAAGGGGTGAGGTCAATAGTAGACAATCTAAAGTTAAAGTTTTTGGGGTTTGGGGAAGAAACCACAGAGTCAGGTAGAGTATTCCAGACATTGACCACTCTGTTGCTGAAGTCGCATTTCCTGCAATCAAGTTTGGTGCGGTTTACCTTGAGTTTGTATCTATTGTGTGCTCTTGTATTGTTATGGTTGAAGCTGAAGTATTCATTGACAGGTAGGACATTGTAATGTATGATTTTATATACTATACTTAGATCGGACCGAAGGCGGAGTAGTTCTAGGTTTTCTGGGTCTAGAATTTCGAGTCTGGTGGCATAAGGTATTCTACAACGAGTAGAGGAGTGGAGAACTCTTCTTGTGAAATATTTCTGGACTTTCTCAACTGTGTTAATATCAGATACGTAATGCGGGTTCCACACTGATGAGCTGTATTGGTCTAGCAAATGTTTTATATGCTCTAGTTAGTAGTGTGATATTACCAGAGAAAAAGCTACGTAGGATTAGGTTAACAACTCTTAATGCCTTTTTGGCTATGTAGTTACAGTGGGCTCTAGCACTTAGATCATTAGAGATGAGAACTCCAAGGTCCTTGACAGAGTTTGGATCATCAACAAGGTCTTGACTATTCAGCTTGTATTTTATTTTCTGATTTTTTTTTTGCCAATATGTAAGACAGAGCATTTATTTATTGAGATTTGAAGTTGCCATTTGTTTGACCATTCTGATGCATAGTCAAGGTCTTTTTGAAGGGTAGCAGTATTGTCTGTGGTGTTGAATAGCTTTACATCATCAGTGAAGAGAACGCAGTTGCTCTTAATATGATCACAGAGGTCATTTATGTAGAGTATGAAGAGAGTTGGTCCTAGAACACTGCCCTGGGAGACACCACTGTTGACAGATATAGGATTTGATAGGATGCTCCCAATTTTGACCATTTGTTGTCTGTTTGACAGGAATGCTTCTATCCAGTTATGCAGGTGTCCAGAGATACCATAAGATTTTAGTTTTAGGAGTAGTTTGTCATGTACCACTGAATTGAAAGCTTTACAGAAGTCTATGTAGATTGCGTCTATTGCTTTGCCCTGATCGAGTTGTGTAGTCCATGTTTCCGCAGTGTACGAGTTGCAGATTACAGGATAGTATTTTTCTGAAATTGTTTATTAGAGAGTAGGTTGTTTGCCTCTAAGTGGAGGATAATGGATTGGTTAATAATTGATTCCATGACTTTACAGGTGATGCAGCATAAAGAGATTGGTCTGTAATTTTCAACTAGGCTGGGGTCTCCCTTTTTGAAGATGGGGATGACCGTGGCTTGAGACCATAGGTTTGGCAAGGAGCTGGTCCTGAAAGATTTTTTGAAGATTATGCTTAGAGGTTCGGCTATGGCAGTGGATACCTTTTTAAAGAAATATGCACATATTCCATCCAGTCCAATAGATAGAGATGGTTTTAGATTGCATAGTGCTTTTTCGACATTGTCTTCTGTAAAATCGATATGGATTAGATCATTGTATAATTGTCTGTGGTTCGACTAGGAAATACTGGGCATGATCCATTGCTGTTTACAAATACTGAGCCAAAGAATGTGTTAAAGAGGTCAGCTATAATGGTGTCGTCGTTGCAATCTTTAGTTTGTTTTTATTTTTACTTTGTTTTGTTTTTACTTTGTTTTGCAGTCTTTGTCTTCCCTACTCCCAGCACATTTTAAAAAGACTGGTAGTGTTTTCTTCTCCAGCAGCTGGTGATGTTGGGTGGGAGGGAAACACAACCAGAGGAGTCCACAATCTGTTGCCTTAAGCTGCCCTGCACTAAAGCTATGCGCACTGAAAGACTTGTAAACCTTGCTGTTAAGAGTTCTTTTCAATCAATCAAAGGACAGAGAAAGCCATACTGTACAGCCCTCAAGAACACCCATTCAGCTAATATATGACCTGTGGTACTGTATATATTCACCGCTAGAGGTTGCCATAGATCTCTTCCCAATAGAATAACCTCTGTAGCACTTAGCATGCTATACAGCTGACTGCTTTCCCTCTGTGGAAAGATTTCCAGTCTGCTGTGCAATCAGGCCGACAATGGAATAAACTTGCTCAAGCAAGATCTTGGATAAAACATCACAAACATCCAGCACACGGAAGCAACGTTATTCAATGCATCTCATTTTCCCTGTTTAGTACAGTAGGGACCGACAAAGGAACGACAGAAAATTTAGAAAAAAGGAGGATGTTGTTATGCATGTAAATACAGCTGCTCTCGGTACCCGAGAAGAAAAATCTATATAGAGGCCAGCAAGTGGAATGAGAAAGATGGGGATATTGCAGATTTCACGATTCTTTTTTAAAATATTTTTAAATTTTTTTTATGACAAACATGCAAAGCAACAAATAAAACCTTCTTTCAATTATACAGTGTGTCGGTTTGGCACACATACCCTGTGCACAATATCTATAATCTTTTCCTCTTAACTTTATATTCATATTGTATTAATCAACTTTCCATATCATGTTACATCATTATTATCCTATCATTAAAATTTTAATTTCAATTCCAGGTTATCTTTAAGGGCAAATCTCAATTCTTACTAAATTGGATTCATGATATAACTTATTCAAAAACAATCAGTTACAATATATCATTACTGTTACGTTATACTTCAATTTCTTATTTTTCTATCTAACCATTGATAAAATAAATCCCAAATCTTATAATACTCCTTTTCTTCTTGCTCTCTAATTGCTAGATTCCATGGTTCTTAATCTGAGGCATTTGCTATAGTATATCAGGTGGCAACCCTTCCCAGCAAGCAACCTCCCTCCCGTATAGAAATGATATTTCTGTTGCTGTTGTAGGAAGGAAAATATCTGTAGTTGAGGGTCAAAATGGGGAACCTTGGTGCTCCCTGAGCTTGGTTGTTTTCTTACAGATATTTACCCAAACTAGGCAATATCATCAATGCTAGCGATTCAGGCACTGATAATGTTACCTAGTTTGGGTAACATCTGCAAGAAAACAACCAAGCTCAGAGAGCACCAAGGTTCCCTCTGCTGCAGTTGTGTCTATTCTCACAAAATTACTGCCATAGTGGTTGTGGACCCTTATAAAATACACTCCCAAAGAAGTGAGCATGTAGCAGGGGTGGGCAACTATGGCCCTTTTATGAATTATGGACTTCAACTCCCAGAATTCCTGAGCAAGCCATGCTTGCTCAGGAATTCTGGGAGTTGAAGTCCATAATTCATAAAAGGGCCATAGTTGCCCACCCCTGAATTGTAGAGCTTGTTTACTGCTTCAAAGAAATGGGGCCTCAGTGCACAGAAAGAGCAGATGGACCATTGATTGGAGCACAATCTTCCTGACTCTTTGACTGTGGCATCTAAAGCAATCAAATGATACTTGCAATGCCACAGTTTTACTCTGCTAGGCATTAAAAGGCTAAGCCAAGAAAAGGAAAAGACTTCAGAAAGGCAAAAGGAGAAAATACATGAACCAGATGGACAGAAAGGCAGAAGGAATGCTGGAATGATGAAAGAAGGAAGATTGAATGTACAGGGCTAGAGGAGGGTAAAGGATGTTTTGGACAGGGTTATTCTAAAACAAGTGAGAAAGAAAAGAGAGGAAGAACTAGATTTCATTGAGGGCTGCATCGGGATTGGGTTTGACCTTGGGGGGATGGGTGTGTGTGGCCATCTCGATGTCACTCATTGAAGTAACGGCCTCCTGCAGCCCTCTGCCAGTGAAAATGGAGTTTGTGGGCCACATTAAGCTCGCCCGGGCTCTGTTTTCGGCTGCAACTGCCTCCTGCTGTCCTCTGCCAGTGAAAATGAGTTTGGGGGGCAGACCATAGCTTGCCTGGCTTCCATTTTCAGCCACAACAGCCTCTGGCAGCCCTCTACCAGAGAAAATGGAGCTGGTGGGGGCAGCGTGTGGTTCGTCTGGGCTCTATTTTCCACCATGATGGCCTCCTGCAACCCTCTCCAACAAAAACGGAGCTCAGAGAAGCTGCGCGCGGCCTCCCGAAGCTCCGTTTTCACTGTCAGGGGCACCTTTGCTGTTTCCAGGGCGGGACGATGGTCCAGACCTAAGCACCCTGTGGGCCGGATCCTTGAGTTTGACACCCCTGAGAAAACATTTTCATACTTAACTTATACTTCACTTTGATTCCCAAAGTGATGAGAATTTTCTAAAGGAATGCTACATATCTGGTTTTCAACAAGGTTGCACCGGCAAAAGAGTTCAGGACAACCTTGGTAGGATATCCTGTATCACTCTCAGATTTTCTACTGTTATAAGGGCAGGAGAATGACCACAGCTGCATCAGTATCAAAAGACCGCTGCAAAGGAATTCGATGTGAAATGTTATGCCAAGTCCTTAATTGGATGCTGAAATGTGTCTCCAGAGAAACCCCATTATATTTCATCCCAGCCTTAGCCAGGAGACAGATGGTATTCTTGTACTTTCTTCTAGGTCATCAGGAAATGCTTGCTGAGGCTCAGAATTTATGCCCAGTTATAACTGACTTTTACTGAGACTCTTGCTGCCAAATTGTGCAAGGCTTGGCGACCAAAGGGAGATTTGGTCTAATGCACACATCTGAACAGGAATCATTTGAGGTTTGCAGTCACTAGTAGCTGCCAGTTCTACAAGCGATGGCCACATCAGAGTTATTGCAGAAAGAAAGCAAATAAAACAATACTCTCAGACATATTGCCAATAACTGGCATTGGATTCTGCAAGGCAGACAGACATTTTTAATATATCTGCTTCTCCAGGGACACGAGAAGGTGCCTGTAGTGATTCAGAAGTTAAATGTGCTGTTTAATAAGAATATTTTTTTAAAAAGGCTGGGAAGGGGTTGCCAATAAATCCCAAAGTATGGGAGCAGCTACACTCTGAACAAACCTAATCAATCACAGTTCTAAAAGCAGGTCTTGTAATAGGTGAGCATTTGCCATCCATGCAGTCATTCATGGCTGACTGCAGGGAGCAGAAAGAAGGAAGGCAAGGGATGTCAGATGCATTACAAGATTGTTGTACTTGTATGATATTTATGCAGTGACATCCTAATGACACTGACATCATTATGGCTTGTTCCAGATACTTACATGCCTTAATCTGAGGGCAAGAAAGTATATGGACATCTTTTCTGAATTCCTTCCTTGACACTGACAATTGAAGGAAGCACAGGAATATTAAGGAAGGGATTATTTTATTATAATATTGTATCATTGTTACATGTTTTTATGGTTATTGCTTCAGCTTCAGCTCCAACAAGATCATGAGAAGTGACAGCACTTCTCTATACTGCACTACTGAGGCCCCACTAGGAATACTGTGGCCATTTCTAGTCACTACAATACAAAAATGATGCTGAGACTCTAGAAAGAGTGCAGATAAGAGAAACAAAGATGATAAGGGATCTGAAGGCTAAATTATATGACGAAGGGAGTTGCATTAGAAGACTTCCAAAGTTCATACCACCCTATGATTCTATGTGAAGAATGGCAGCCAAAAAGGGTCTTTTTATGTCCTTATGCAGTTGTTTGGAAACTTTTCTAAGGAAGACGTCTTCAATAACCCTTGGAGCAGATGACCCCTAGTCTGTACATGGCCTACAGCCTTTTCAGGGTGGCAATCCTTGTAGATTTTATGGAGATAAAGGGTACCTTAACTTTAAGACCTCCACTTTAATCCTTTAAAAAAAACAATCCAGGCAATTGTTCTTGGAGTGTAAGATTAAGGAACAATTAATGTGTGCATCAATTTCTCATTGGGGCATCCACCTGATTTCATTCTTGATCGCAAAATTATCCTCACCCACACAAGATAATATAAATCAGAGGTAGACAACAGTGAAGGGATTGAAATTTTTTTTACTACTGGTTCTCTGGGTGTGGCTTGGCGAGTTTGGCATGGCTTGGTGGGTGTTGCTTGGGCGTGGCAGGGGAAGGATACTGTAAAATCCCCATTCCTTCCCCACTCCTGGGGAAGGTTACTGCAAAATCCCATTCCATCCTCACCCCACTAACCAGCTTTCCAGCTCCATTCTCCTGTGCAGGGCAACAAAAGAAGACCCAGCCAATCAGCTGGGACTCGGGAGGCAGAGAATAGATGGGGGGGCAGTCAGAGGTGGGATTTGCCAGTTCTCCGAACTACTGAAAATTTCCGCTACCGATTCTCCAGAGCTGGTCAGAACCTGCTGAATACCACTTCTGCTTGACAACATTTCTACTGTTCAAGGCTGCAAGAACATGACAATGAAATGATGTGACGACATTGAAATGAGCCAACGTTTTTCTCTCCTTTTAACGTGAAATAGATAATTTTAAGTTAATCGAGGCTTTCCAGAAATATTGTTGTTCTATAAAAATATTCATCAAGAAGCTTGCTGCCAAATTTCAGTGGTATGATCTTGGAAGGAAGGATTTAAGGATAGCAAAAATAGGGAAGGGCTTCATGTAAGCTAAGCTAAGCTAAGCTGTTTCTATTACTGTACAAATTAAAGTTGTGGGAATTCATTATAATTCCTGTAAAGGCAGTCCTTGACTTACAGCCATTCATTTAGTGACCACTCAAATTTAAAATGGCACTGAAAAAAGTGACTTACAACTCTCTCTCTCTCTCTCTCTCTCTCTCTCACCCACACACACACACACAACCTTGTAGGATAATTGACAGTGTCAGGAACAGACACAAAAGAATGAACGCAAAAGAATGAACGCAAAAGAATGAACGCAAAGGGCACAATGCTGGTCATTTTTTCTGCCAACTTAAAGATGAGTGAATTGAGCCCTGGAACACAACAATAAAGGGGGAAAGGCTTTTGTGTCTTCTTCCTAAACCCTGACTTATTAGAAGATGAACTCAACGTTTTGTTAATTGCTCAAAATTAATGAATTGCTTAGCTATCGGTGCTCACAAAAGTACTTCATCAAAAAGAAGAACCAACCTTATACTATCTGCAACTTAGCACAATGGGGACATTTCAGTACTCCTGATTATAAATAGCCAATCAGCAGCTCACTAAAGATATAGCCTTCTAATAATAGAAAAACTTTAGAAAAGTACTTGGAGAAAGCATGACTCTGCTTTTTTTTTTTTTTTTTTTGTCGATTTGTAAGTAGGTTTTCATCCAGTTATTTAAACATCTTTTGTGGGTTCTGCAGGATGCAAAAGAGCTAGATAAGCTGCAAATTTCTCATTGAGAAAAATACCAGCTGTATAATATCTGGTGTTTAAGGTTACTATTATTGTTTAAGGTTATTATTATGTATATCTATTATATGCAACTTTACAACTATATATTCTAAGATTAAAATAGAATAGAATACCTTTATCGTCATTGCATTCTACAAATACAATGAAATTTGAAAGCTACTCCAGCACAGTGCCCCAAACACCACATCACAATCACACTACAGAGTATTTAAAAATTAAAATAATAAAAATAATAATAAAAATTAAAAATCTAGTCTAAAACTTATCTAAAACATATAGTAAGTTAGATAGTTTAAAAATGCCACTATATACATAGGACTACATCACATATGCATTGTTTGATTCAAGACAATTATTGCCTTGGAAAAGAAACTGTTTCTCAGCCTATTAGCCTTCATTTTAAGACACCTATCCCTGATGGTAACAGTTCGAAATATGAATGACCAGGATGAGAACGATCTATGGAGATTTTTAGTGTATGTTGTTTCTGCTCATCAATAAACAGAATCTTTCTTTCCAATCAGCCTCCATTTTATTCCTGGCTTGGACCTGGACCTGGATATTTCTTCTAACAATGGCTAAATGCCATCCTGTAAAAAACAGAATGAAAACTGTATAGACAGGACAGGAGGCAGCCCAAGGCAAATAGCTTCCCAAACAGATGGTTCACAAAGCATTATCAACTAAACATTAAGGTAAAAGTGGTGCTTATTTTCTGCAATGTAATTGCGGGGCTAGTAAAGAGGGCTGCAGAAATCCAGACAACCAACAGCAAACAGATACAGAAAATTGTAACTGTGCCATTGAGCAGTTGTCCACAATTTTGCCACCCACATCAAGTAGGCTTGATTTAGGACAGTGATGGCAAACCTATGGCACGCAGAGCCATTTGTGCGGGCACGCGAGCCCCAGCCAAACTTACCTCCACAGCACATGCATGCGCCTCCCCGCTGATTTTCGGCCCGTTTGAGGCCATTTCTGCCCTCTTGGAGGCTCAAGAGAAGCCTCTACAGCCTCAGGAGGCCGAAAAATGGGCCTTCCGGAAATACCAAAAATGCCAAAACGGGCTTCCCTCGAGCCCCCGGGAGGGCGAAAACGGCCTCAAACGGGCTGAAAATCAGCTGGGAGGCATGTGCATGAGCAGTAAGGGTAAGGGGGCAGGGTGGGGGTGTTGCGCGCACATGCGCAGGGGGGCGGGGTGCATTGCATTGTGGGGGCTGGCACATGCGTGTTTTCGGCACACCACAACAAAAAGGTTCACCATCGCTGATTTAGGATATGGGCTATTTCTCTGCAGAAACAAAACGTGCCCCACCCTAAAACATTACAAAAAGCAGTTTCAATGTTTAACAAAATTATCTACAAATAAAGAAACAAAATCATGCATGCATGGTAGACATCCAGAATGGTGTCACCAGGCGTGAATATGTAAGAGCAGTAATCACATGCTGTTCACAATTTTTCAGATCTTAAATGCATCAGAAAAGAGGATTATTTTCTTGTGGGCTGCAAAACACTATGTACAGTGACATAGCATTGCTGTATTTGGCATCTCAGAGCTTAAAATAAATCTTCTTCAAAATCCTGAGTCCTTGTAAAGCAACCCTTTTGATTCAGCTCAAAGTACTGTAAGGGAATCATTCTTGTTTTGACTGTTAATAAAAATACCAGATAGGACAGCTTCTTCAGATATACTGTGCAGGGATGAGGTATTTCCCTTTTAGCTCATTCCCGTTAACCAGAATTAACTTAATGAAACAGTAAGCATCATTTGTGTGTGTTCAAACATCTGGAATCCAATTTCTTCTTTTACAGTAGGATATAAAGAAATCAGCAATGCCTTGTTCCTCACATGCACAAATAATGTATAAGGATTTGTTTTTAGGATCTACTTCTGAATAGACATGCATTAATTGGCACTGCCACTGATGTATTTAAAAAAATATTCTAAGAAGTACCATTACCAACATGAATGCAGATAGTCCTTGAGATACGACTATAACTGAGGCCCTCAATTATGGTCGTAAAGTATGATGGTTGTAAAGCAGGTCACCCCATATTCACTATGGCAGGGGTTGCCAACCTTTTGGACTTCAGGGACGACCAAACTCATAATTTTAAATCCCACGGACCACTAATATGAATTTTGACTGACGGTGGCTTGCTGCCGTTGGTGGGAAAGTCGGTCCCATATTCCAGAGCTTCAGTAGTCACAGGACTGGTCCTTTGGTCATCCCAGAGCACCTGCTCCTCCACCTGGGTGCACTGGCCTGCCATGGACTGGAGGAGCTGCTCTGGGATGACCAAAGGGCCAGTCCTGTGACTACTGCAGCTCTGGAATATGGGACCGACTTTCCTGCCAACGTGAGCAAGCCACCCCGGGGTGGATTTTCCTCCCCCGCCTTTTGGTCTTACCTTCTAGTTCCAGCTCATGTGGCTCTACCCAATGTAAGGTTTGCACTTGGCCAAAGGGTGAGGGCCAGCGGATGGGTGGGCCATATGGGTGGTACAGCCTTGTGTTCCCGCGCAGCCTGGATTAACTGCTTTGGGGGGAGTGCTTTTGGGGGAACATTTCTCTGCAGGCCACTAAAATTTTCTCATAGAACACCAGTGGTCCCCGGCTCACCAGTTGGCGACCACTGGACTACCTCCAAGGTCCCTTCTAACTCTTTTATTCTATTCTATATAGGAAAATGAAAGCTTAAGGAACCTACCATATAGCAAACAGTTTACAAGCAAAATATACCACAAAACTCTTTGTATAAATTAATGTAAAATATACTTCCATTGAAACAGTAAAACCCTGTTCTATTCATACCTACCATTCATAGGTAGGTAACAAAATATGCTTTCACACAGATTTAAAATATGTATCATGTTAATAGGGCCACTCTAAAAGCGATTGTTTATAAGGTGTTCTCTCTACGTTCACCATCCAGAAGTTATATTTGCATTCATCTGCATATTTTTAAAAGACAGCTTTAACATTGGGTAACTGAGAATAGAAAATGAGATATATTTAGCAAATGGTAATTAAGCTGTTTGGATTTAGGTTTGATTACTTAATTGTGATTGAAGTAGTATGTACTTGTAGTTTGTTTTGAGGAAGAACATTTATCATGGGGTAAATAAATGTATATTTTAGGTATCACCATTGTTTATGCAAGCATATGTGCATCAGAAGGTTTCCTGTGAAACCTTCTGATGCACATCTGATCCAACAGCGTTTTCCTGAATATGTTGAAATTTAGTAGCGGAAATACTTTCCATGGTTTTAATTCTGTGTTAGCAGCTGTGTGGCAGATGGCTAGAAAGTGCAGAGAACAGAATTAAACACACACCTACAATTTTACAACTCTGCTAAGACATGATTAAATCATACACAGCAGAGAAAGGCCTATGGATTCGGAGCGTAGTTTATCAGATTACCAAAGTAAAAATACAGGCATCTTTGACTTATGACCAAAATTGAGCCCAAGATTTCTGTTGCTAACCAAGTCAACTGTTGTGTCTTGCTTAGCAAGTGTGTTTTGCCCCATTTTTACAACCTCTTTTCCCAATGTTGTTAAGCAAATCGCCACAGTTGTAAAGTGATTCATGCGATTGTTACAAAGATTGCAACTTAGAAAGCACGCTAGCCAAAATTGATTAGGTTCATACAACATCTTCATCCATAAACTGCAGTCCCCATTTACACAATGTAAAAAGAGCCAAATAACTGCATTTTGGCTTATACACCATATGAACCTGGTCACCAACTGGTCTTATAAAGACCAGTTGTTGCATTAATTTATCCAATGTTCAGGAATAACAGATAGAAACTGAACAAGGAGAGATTCAACCTGGAAATAAGGAGACATTTTCTGACAGTGAGAACAATCAAACAATGGAACAGCTTGCCCTCGGAAGTTGTGGGAGCGTCATCACTGGAGGCTTTCAAGAAGAGAATGGACTTCCATCGGTCAGAAATGGTGTAGGGTCTCCTGCTTCGGTGGGGAGTTGGACTAGATGACCTATAAGGCAGTGGTGGGATTCAAAAATTTTTTACTACCGGTTCTATGGACGTGGCTTGGTGGACGTGGCCGGGAAAGGATACTGTAAAATCTCCAGTCAGAGGTGGTATTTGCTGGTTCTCCGAACTACTCAAAATTTCCTCTACCGGTTCTCCAGAACTGGTCAGAACCTGCTGAATACCAGTTCTGCTACAAGGTCCTTTCCAACTCTGTTAATCTGTATCTGTAACTGTCTTTCTGCTAATGCATGAATCAGTGTTGGTATGCTACCGCTTTGGACTGGTTCAGCGGAGCTGGTAGTAAAAAAAGCCTCCAACTATCAGCTGAGAGGAGGAAAAAAAGGTCTCTTCTTTATCCTCTCAGCTGATAGGTGCTGCAGGCCTCAGCTGGTGTGGGGAAAGCTGCGCATGCCTTAGGTGTGGGGAAAGCTATGCGCGCATTAGGTGAGAACCAGTAGTGGAACAGTAGGATCCCACTGCTGTCACAAATATATTGAATTTCTGAGGAAAGCTGCTTAACAGGGTTTGGGGCAGTTGCTTCAAAACTATCACACAAGGTCTCAGATTCTTCTCTATCTGAGAGGAAAAGGATGAGGCTACAAGAGGTTCAGCAACTGAACTGCCTTCCAATTAGAAACACCCTCATCTCCTTAAATCAGGGACTTTCAAATTTTCTTTCTAATAACTTCCATCTAATCTGGCAGGGAGACAGAACTTTTCACAGATAATGGAAAAGCTTGCAACTGTCTCTTTACATAACTGGCTCTTTAATCTTTATCAGTCTAGGAATCCAGCATTGCTGCCTCAAAGATGGAAGTAAATCAACCCAAACCACTTTGTTACCTGAAATAAATCTGCAGCAGCTTATCCTGACTGAGGCAAACTGCCAAATTGCCGAAAAACCCAGCCAAACTGCAGAATCCAAGCCCATCAAATTGTTTGAATCTTTAATTGAGGCCCTTGTCTCTCCCCCACCACAGTAATAAAAATTTTAATAAATTTAAAAAGTAATTTTTACTTTTACTTTTAAAATTAAAAAGAATTTAATAATTTAAAAATTAGTTAAATTGTTGCCTTTTAACTAAAGTCTCTTTAGAGTTGATTTCAGCTCCTGATGACTACATGGACATATCCATGTCATTTTCTCAGCCATGTTAAAGTAACTTACTATGCATTCTTCTTTTATTTTTTTTCTTTTCTTTTCACATCCTCCACTAGCTTTTTACAGCACTTTACTGATAAACAACATTAGCCACATAGTACTGTACAGTTATAGTAATCCATAGTGGTAATGGTGATGGATGAAAATCATTTTCCTAAATTATGGTAAATTTTGAAACCAAATTTGCCTAAACTTTAGCACTTTGTGTACTGTATGTGAACATATGCACAGAATGAGAGGCAAATTTCTTTTTCTAGTTAGCTCAAGAAATCTTTCTATTAAGCCCTCACCTCTTAGAGAAATGACTTGGGAGACACCTCCTGGTTATGAAGAAATAAGGGGAGGAGATTTTGCAATGAACAAGAAGAGTTTGGGGATTTAAATGCAGCATAGAATTACCTATCAAGATGGCAGATTCCATTTCAAAATGGCTTGGGGGAAAAACTGGAAACAGGTTCATTTTGCAAAACAGTAGCACAAATCAGCATAAGATGGAAAGTTTCTAAGAATCTCACAATAAATATTTTCTTAATCCTTACTCTGACTCCCTAATTGTACTTTCTTGTTCCTTTTTTACCTTGCAGCTAATTTCAGATTCCATTTGTATTGATTTCAACATTATTTTCAAACTCACAGAAGAAATGAAGAAAGATATCAAGATTGAAACCATGGTTTAAAAACCATAATGTTTACATTCTTATACCATGTTAAGCTAAAACCACTCAGAACCAATCTACAAGTACGATCTATTTTTCCTTGAGTCAGTAGAAAATAATATCCATTCAAAATTTGCTGCACCTATTGTTGATCCCTATCTTGTCTCTTCTTTGACCTCAGAAATTCCAATCCAGATTGCAGTGGTCTGGCACTGGAATGGCCTTTAGAAATGTCTAGAAACCCATGAAAAAATTCTGATGGAGGAGGAAGTGATTAAGAAAATAATGGAATGTGCAGAGATGAGTAGGTTAACACTGGTAATTAGAGAGCAAGAAGAGAAGAAGTATTATAAGATTTGTGACTTATTTATGGGTGGTTAGAAAGTAGAGCAAGAAATTAAAGGATATAGTAATAATGACATATTGTAAATATGTCATGACATGAACATAATTTGAATAAGTCATGACATGAACATAATTTAGTAAGAGTTGTATTTGCTATTAAAGATAGATGGTAATTGAAATAAAAAACCTAATGATATTGTAATAATGATAAAATATGATATATAATGTTGACTAGAATATAATGTGAATGTAAGCTCAATGAGAAATGTATACAAATATTTTTATGTGCACAAGATATATGTACCCAGACGACACACTGTATAACTGAAAGATGGTTTTTATTTGTTGTTTTTGTTGTAAAAATAAAAAAAATCAAAAAAGAAAGGAAGAAAAGAAATGCCTAGAAACCCCAAGACATAATTGGTCACTTCCCTGCTTGGTAGATTCAGTACCAATATTTGCTTGGTAGATTCAGAATCCGTCCATCCATGCATCCACCCATGCCTTTTTCTTTTAGGTATATGCCCCCTTGTCCCTGTGCTTTTTCTTTGCTTTCCCCAGATCATCATCATCATCATGATCATGATCATCATCATCATCATCATTATCAGGCACCTCATTGATGTGGTTGTGATGTGGTTGTGGGGCTTGAATGAGGACGATGAGAACTTTGACAGAGGTTCAAACATGTTGATCAGATCTCATCAAAAGAGTCAGCCAAAGAGTGTCTCTTCAATAGAAAATATAGTGAGAGACATAAGTTACAGAAACCTATACTGAATCAGTCATTGCCCAGGTCAACAACAACTGCTCTAATTGTTGGAATTCCTGGTGGTGACACAGTGGGCTATAAGACTCAGGAGTGTTGCTGAGCAACCAAGGCTGGCAGCTGCAGGGCTACTGAAAGAAAAGTTGCTTAACCATCACAAATTTACTAAGAATGAAAACAAAGAAATAATGATTTGCTATTACCAATAGTAATAGGTGCCTTGAGTGCAATTCCAAAAGATCTGAAGTTCCACTTGAACACCACAACTTCAACCGCAACGATACAAGAGCGCACAACAGATACAAACTCAATGTTAAATGCTCCAAGCTTGATTGCAAAGAGTACGACTTCAGCAACAGAGTGGTCAATGCCTAGAATGCACTACCTGACTCTGTTGATATATCCTCTAACCCCTACTCCTTTAACCTCAAACTAACCAATATTGACCTTACCCCATTCCTAAGAGGTCTGTAAGGGGCATGCATAAGTGCATCGTGCCTCCCGTCCCTGTCCTATTGTCCCCATTTATTTGTACCTATTTCCTGTATTCTTACTCATGTGTAAGTGATTGACAAATCAAATAAATAAAATAAAAATAAAACTGGATAAAAATGGGTGTTTTTCATGTTTCATGTCTATACCTTTCATTCTATGGCCAGATCTTTGAGGAAAAACCCATCAGTGAATATTTAGTGAATAATAAGTGAATAATAAGCATAGTGAATAATAAGCATGGTATATAAAATCATACATTGCAATGTCCTACCTGTCAATGAATACTTCAGCTTCAACCATAACAACACAAGAGCACACAATAGATACAAACTCAATGTCAACCGCACTAAACTTGATTGCAAGAAATATGACTTCAGCAATAGAGTGGTCAATGTCTGGAATACTCTACCCGACTCTGTAGTTTCTTCCCCAAACCCCAAAAACTTTAACCTTAGACTGTCTACTATTGACCTCACCCCTTTCCTAAGAGGTCTGTAGGGGGCGTGCATAAGCGCACCAACGTGCCTACCGTCCCTGTCCTATTGTTTCTCTTATTCTTCTTTTATTTTTCTTATATGTACCCATTTCATGTATTCACAACTATGTATACACTTATACTTATTATCTTGTAAACAATTGGCAAATCAAATAAATAAAATAAATAAATAAAATTTACCTCACCCAAGACTCATCCCGCTTCAGGTCAACTGATTTTGCCTCCAGTGTAATGGGTGGCGAAACGTAATAAATTGGTGCACACCTTGCAGCTGTTGTCGAATGCTGTCAGCTTTGTGGGAACACACTTCTGCAACACTTGCATAGCTAAGAGAACCGAACCATGTTTCATTTACAGATTGGAAGAAAACATATCAGGACACTCTTTCAGGACATGCTGATGTCATAATTAAGAGAGAAGATTTCAGGGTTAGAAAAGCATTTGTCTGCTTTGGCTATTCTTTCCATAAACGCCCATGTGCATAAAAAATAGAATAGAAAGGAAGGATCTGTCAGAACATTTCTTTGTAACTGTTATGTTCTCCCCAGCAGATGGTAAATTCCTGCCTTTTATTGGACACAATGTGATCTTTACCAAATTCTTACTTTGCACCATACAAACATCATCTGTGAAGGCTCTAACTATAAATAGCTGCATTTTTATCTTCTTGCCTTAAAATTAATCTGGAATGGGGATAATATTTCAAAGGAATGATTGAGAAACAAACTTCAGCAGATTTCAGCAACTATGAGCTAAAATATCTAATTGACTGCAAATAAACATTAACTGATGGCCCTATTCATCAATCTCTTAGTAGCTGTTTATTTTAGTCAACTAAATGAAAAATTAGTATTGGATACCATTTATTACCATGCTGGCCTTTGCAATTATCTCTAAATTAGACAGCTGACTCTGCACAGCAAAATATAGTATTTCATTCTTTATATACAGAAATGGAACTAAATGCTCTTTTCCTTTTTCCCTATTTTTCATTTTTATTAGCAGGAGGAAATGTTGCATTAAAAACATTAAAAACATGTATTCAATTTCCAGATGGTCAATTAAAGAGGAATGGAATGGAATTTCACGTGCCCAATAAACATGTTTACGTACCACCTTTCAATGTTAGCTGAGACCTCAAGGTAGCTTGCAAAAAACAACAACCCAAGAACAGTTACTTGACTAAATCACAGCAGAATAGAATCAACCTAAGTATATGCCTCAGCAAAATGGCGTCTTGATCAGTGGTGGAATTCAAAGAGTTTTACAATCCGTTCTGTGGACATGGCTTGCTGGGCATGGTGTGGCTTGGTGGGCATGGCTTGGTGGGCGTGGCAGGGGAAGGATACTGTAAAATCTCTATTCCCTCCCCATTCCTGGGAGAAGGTTACTGCAAAATCCCATTCCCACCTCACTAATCTGCTTTCCAGCTCTGTTCTCCTGTGCAGGGTAACAAAAGAAGACCCAGCCAATCAGCCGGGACTCAGGAGGAAGAGAATAGATGGGGGCGAGTCAGAGGTGGTATTTGCTGGTTCTCTGAACTACTCAAAATTTCTGCTACCACCTCTGGTCTTGGTGGGTGAAAAACTCTTTAGATACATAAATTCTTCCCTTCGCTACTACAGAAAACATGTTGCTGGACTTCCGGTTTGCAAGGTTTCGGCAGCGGCAGAGATTCGCGATACTGCGCGATCCCTGCTGCGTTCGCTGCCAAGGTTCCCCCGATCCGTTTGGATCTGGGGGATATAGCTGCCCCGTAGAGGCAGCTGAAGATAGGGGGGATCCGGACAGGGGCTTGGGGGTATCGCAGACCCCCTCCCCAGCCGGCAGAACCCCCTTCTCCCAAGGCGGAGGAGCAGCGGTCAGCAATGGCCGCCACGAAGAAACCTGCAGCCGGACAAGCTGGTGCAGGAGGGAGAAAGTTGGAAGAATTATGAAAGTGGCTTTCGACCGGGACAAGGCAAGAGAAAGTGTCCTGGAATTTTAAAGGCTGCTAAGGATACATTGTTTCCAGAGAGAGTTACAAGCGGCGAATATCCTAAAAGGGAAAGTTTTTCTTCTTTTTTTCGTTTCACTCTCCTTCCTAACGTGGCAGCGGATGGAATCATAAGAGAAATCCGAAAATCTGCATTGGAGGTAATTGAATGCTGAAGGGATAAGGATTTTTGAATATTTAAAGGAAAAAAAATCTTTTTGGCTGTGAGTGGGAAGGGAGAGGAAAAAAAAAATTGGAGCAAAATTTGAAAATAAGGAGAAGATTGCCTAGAATTCTAAAGAGTTACTAAACATCAATAAGACTTCTAAAAGATATATTTTAAAGGGAACTTTGTGACTAAACTTTAACCCCAGAAAGAGAAAGTGAAGAAGAAGAAAGTATTTAAAAGAAACAGCTTGTTTGGACTGCTTGGTGACTTTGGAATTTCTGAGAATTATTTCTGATTAAAAGCACTTGGGTGGTTGTTTGGAAAAACTTTTTCTCTATACAATGGCATTACTTGTGGATGGACTGAAACTTGTCTACCAAAAATATGAAAAAGAAAAGCAAGAAGGGAAAGATGTCCTTGGCACTCTTTTTCAATTTTTAGAAATGGCGGTTTGTACTTATGTAAAGCTGAATGAGCAACAGGATGACTGGGACAAAGAAGAAGCCATCTTTGATAAACAAGTGACTTTGGTCGGGGAAGAAGAAAAGAAAGAGAAAAAGGAGAAGAAGACTTTAAGACCTGGAAAAACAATCCAAAAAGAGAAGAATAAGGTGAAAAGGGGATATTATGTTAGGAAACAACAGAAAGGAGGAAAGCAGAATAAAAGGGGGGTGGAGAGACAAGGGGGTAAAGAGGACAAGGAGATGAAGAAGGAAGGGAGAAAGGAAGGGATGAGAAGCCTTAATGGTGGGGAGCAAGATGCAAAGAAACAAAAGTTTTTTAGAGATAATGGATAAATTTTATTGAAAAAGGATTCTAGAAAGGTACATAAGATTGTATTTCTACATTTGTACTTAGAAATAACCATAGAAAATTGGAAATAATATGCAATTTAAAATGTGATAAAATATTTAGTATAATTTAGTGAAATTTTTGTTAAGAAAAGGGGAATACTTCAATGAAACAATGATTTAAGATATGTGATGTGGGGGAGAAAATAATTTTGGAAAGCATAAGTGTTCCCACAAAGGCATGATATTTAACTGAAATGGGTAAAATGTTTAAGATATAAATGATTGTTAATACTAATGATTAGACCATGTTATACTAGTGAAACTTTTTGTGAAATGAGAGATTTGAAGTAGGAGAAGGGGGAACATCGTAATGAAATAATGATCTATAATATGTGATGTGGGGGGGGGGGAATAACTATGGACAATAGGTGCTCCCATAAAAGTATGTGATTTAACTGAAAAGTAATGTGCTAAATGTTTATGATATAAATGAATATTAATATTAATGAATAGATTTGTATTGGTTTTGATAATACTGTATAATTTTAGAATGTACCAGACAGAATCCCAATGTAAGCTATGTATTCTATATTAAGTATTATAAATATAGGGGAAAGAGATAAAGGCGTCATACTCCAATTAGTGTACAGGAGAAGTTTTCTTCAAAGAAGAAAAATAAATGGATAGCTGGAAATAGAACAGACAAAGAATAATAAATATTATTATTTGAATTGAGAGGAGATAAATAAAATAAAATTGAGAAAATTTAAAAGAGAGGAGAAGTTATATAGAAAATTGAAAATGTTAATAAGATATGGAATGGTATGTAAAATGAATATGAATTTGAATTTGTGTCTGTACCAAGAGTTTTAACCCGGGACTAAGCAACTTTCAGAAAAGAGATTTTTTTATGTTTTTATGTTTTGTATTTCTGTGTATTTATGTTTTGTATGTCTTTAAAAATTAATAAAATCTGTTCAAAAAGAAAAAAGAAAACATGTTGCTTTGTTTTCAGAAAGCACTTTACTACTTGTGGACCATGCTATGAGGCCTTTTCAGCTTCTTAAGATGTGGAAGACCATATTTATGTCTAGGAAACCATATGTAACTGTATTTTGAAATCTTTACATTTCATTTTCCCCAGGTTATTTCAGGGCACAACAAAATATATATTATTATTATTTTTTAATAAAGCCCTAAAAACAGCTTTTGAGGGCCAAAGAATCTCATACTCCAAAATATATTTTAGTGGACGTTCATGTAGGCACTTTTTCAGGAGTGGGATGAAAATGTTTTTACTACCAGTTCTGTCGGCATAGCTAGGTGGGCATGGCCATGTGGTTGGGTGATTGGGTGGGTGTGGCTTCTTCTTTTTGTAGCAGCACACACCCCCTCGCGCTCCATTTTTTTGCTTTTCTGGGCCTCAGGGAAGCCTCCTGGATGAAGCAATAAGACAGCGAGGGGGATCACAGCACAGCTGATCATCAGAACAGCTGATCATCAGGAGGAAAAAAAAAAAGAAATACCTTAAGGAGTGACTGGGCCAGGGAGAATGCAGTCAGCGATGTCAGGCATGTGCGCAATGTCACACATGCGCTATAAGGACTGACTGGGTGGGGAGGGGAGGGGCAGAGAGAGGGGTAGGGCCAGCCAGAGGCATGATTTGCCGGTTCTCCAAACTGCGCAGAATCATAACAACCGGTTCTATAGAACCAGTCCAAACTGATAGAATCCCACCCCTGCATTTTTTTTCCTAAGCATGATGATGCCAAAATGACGAAGTTCAGGTGTTTATTATCTTCCCCTCCTTCCTCCACTCTAGTGCTAATTCTAGTGATCTCCAGCTCATCATATTGCTACTTAGGCTGAACTTTCTCTTGGATGGTCCAGCATCTGTGGAAACTGTTTTCCAAGACAAGATTGGAACTGTCATCCACAATGGCCTTTAAAAAGAATATAAAAACACCTCCCTTTCAACTAGTCTAAAATATTTCTCTGTTCATTTTAAAACATTTAATCTCATTGCTAAAATGATTATTCCATAAATTTCCATATTTTATCTATTATTTCAAATTACATTAAATTATTTTAATTAAATAAAACTTGTATTTATGTATTTTATACATTTTGTTTATCTTACGTATCTTAAATATTCAGTTTTTGTCATTCTTATGTAGTACCAGTGAGGGAGAGTGTAAAACTCCAACAAGAAGGAAGATAGATAGACAGGATGACTCAATGGATTGCAGGGAAGTGGACTTCAGTTCCCAGAATTCCCTGCCTGCGTGGCCATTGCTGAGAATTCTGGGAGGGATGTATAAATTTGGAAGGCATCAAGACTGGCAATATTCAAGTATATTTTACATTTTATTAGAATATTTTATTAGAATAGTCAAGGTTTATGATCCAACCCATCATACATTCACACATATTAGAATTCTATCTATCTATCTATCTATCTATCATCTATCTATCTATCTATCTATCTATCTATCTATCTATCTATCTATCTATCTCTTTGTAATCAAGGTAAGTTTATTGACTTATACTTTCAATTTATGATTCTAGTAATTATCAATGCTGTATGTATGTGTGTGTCTATTTCCTCCTAATTATGTAGGCTCAAATAATTCAGTTCCAGATGGTGTCCTAAGCAGTATCTCAGCAAGGAAGAGGTAGGAAAGAAAAAACAAATGCTAATGAGTTGGTAACACAAGGTAAGTTGGCAAATTACTGTACTCTAGATTCCTAACATTGTGGCTTGGAACAAAGACAACTTAGTAAACAAATAGGGCATTGCAATTATATGTGCGCATAATGCTCAAAACCACAATGAAAATGCAATTTTCAATTACTGTCATGAAATATGAGGATAGCCACTAGATTAAATGGCTTTAAAATGGGATCAGATCAATTCAAGGAAGAAAATGGCTACTTGTCATAATACTGTATAAGCCTAAAAAAATCTAATGTTGAAAGCCAAAAAAGGGAAGCAGTTTCTGTTATCCAATAGAACAGAATATATCTAGATTAGGGTTGAACTATGGAGACCTTGGTGTTCTCTGAGCTTGAGTGTTTGCTTGAAAATATTTCATTACCTGACTAGGTAACACAGTAGCGGATTAAGGCTCACTGGTGTCCTAAGCACTGACAAATCTTAGTGCCCCCCTCCTTTGTACATACTGTAGAAATGAAGCCATATTCTCAACTTTGTGGTGTCGCCTTTGGGCCTGGTGCCCGAAGTACGTGCTTAATCTGCTTAATGTAGGGATTCTACCTGGTGAGATCAGTTCTATAGAACCGGTTGTTATGATTCTGCATAGTTCAGAGAACCAGCAAATTGTGCCACTGGCTGGCCCCACCCCGTCTCCACCCTGCCCACCCACTCCTTACCTGGCATGCACATCATCAAACTTGCCTGCATGTGGCAAGTTGCTATTTTTCCTTTTTTTTTCCTGACCATCAGCTGTTCTGCTGTGCAGGAAGATTTAGATTAGCTAGAAAGCAGGAAATTTCTTGCTTTCTAGCTAATCTAAAAGCAGAGCTGAACCTTCCTTAGGACTGAAGCTTCTATTTTTCAGTGCGGACTTAGGTAGCAGATTGCAGAAAGATAGATCTCTGAGTGAATCTGTGATTCTGCAAACAACCCAATCTGTCTGCCTGCTTTGCATGATTTTGGGTAAAAGTTGCTCTTTTTTAAATAAAAAATTCAATATTTACATAAATATTTACAATATTTACATACAAGCCATGCCCAGCCAGTCACATGACCACCAAGCTACACCCACAAATTAGGCCATGCCCACAAAAGCAGTTGTTAAGAAATTTGAATCCCACCTCTGGCTTAATGGTTAACACACCACTGAGGTAACATCACCAGTGTTAGTGAATTTGGAGTTTGCAAATCACTAAGCACTGACAATGTTACTTAGTCAGATAATGAAACATCTGCAAGCAGCAACCAAGCTCAGAGAGCACCAAGGACTCTACATGTTTATGTATATTTAATCTTAAGTCAATTACACTAGGAGAAATAGGATGTGAAATTAGATCAGCCTTAACCAGCTTTTACCTTTACCAACATGGCCAAAGATTCCCATCTTGTTTTTAAATAAGGTATAATTAGTAAAAGTGATTTGTAATGTGGGTTTAGTATTTCCCAGCTTACCTCCAAAGGACTGCTTAGAAATGAAATTCAAGCAAAGTTAGTAGAGTATTAAAAGTTTCAGGTTTACTGAGCAGACAGTGAGTAAATATGTTTCAATTCCCCCATGGCCACTAAGTTCAGAGGGGGTTGGTGGAGCTCCAAGGTCAGTTTGTACCTCAGAGAACCAATCCAGTGTCAAGTTTGATATGCTGGACTAGATACATGGAAATCCAGGTTCAAATTCACCAGTCAAATTCCTTCAGTAATTTTGGGTCAACTGTTATCCCTCAGCCAACATACCACACTAGACTATTGTTCAGGAAACAAATTGGAGAAGTGTTGTAAATCAGGGGTCACCAACCTTTTGGATCTCAGGGACTACCAAACTCATAATTTTAAATCCCAGGGACCACTAATATGAATTTTGACTGATGGTGGCTTGCTGACATTGGTGGGAGAGAGACAGAGAGAGAGATCTAACTTCTCTCTCTCCCTCTCTCTCTCTCTCTCTCACACACACACACACAAACACACAGAGGCAGGGGTGGGATTCAAATTTCTTAACAACCGGTTCTGTGGACGTGGCCTAATTTGTGGGTGTGGCTTGGTGGTTGAAGAATTTCTAAAAGACTCCATCAAATACCACAAATGAGTCAAGGTTGATTCTACAAGAAAGGACTCAACTCAAAGCACTTGAGCATGCAAAAATATTCCTAGCCAAAGCCCTTTCTGGAAAAATAATTCAGCCTGCAATAGATTTCAGTGACTAAGTTTATATTAAATGCAGACTGTTTATCATCCCAATAGCCCTTGGGATATTGACATTTGGTGAATTATGTTGATGAAGCAAGGCGTTTTGGATATCCCAGCAAATTTGGTATGGCTGAGCCATATAATTAATTGTCATTCACAGAGGAGAAGAACACCATTGGCTCTTTAAATCTAAATTTAAAACCATAATAGGGCAAGAATATTAAGTGCTAGTTCATAATCATAGCTGGGGGACGGTTATGGTAAAAAAAGTACGTATTTTGGAAACTTACTGCTGAGATTCTGATCAATGTAAATTGTGTTGTAGCTCTGAAAAAAAGTGATTTGGTTCTTATTATACCTTTGTTGGAATCTCTGAAAATATATGGCATACTGTTGCCTATTATTTCAACACTGCCTCTTGAAGGATGCAGCCTCTTGATAAAGCTACAGAAAGCAAAACTGCCAGGGGAAAAGAAAAAAGAACTTCTATAGCCAATATTGATTCATTTTTAATCAGATTGTTCAGTACTGTATATAAATATTATAAACCAGTCTCTTGTCCCTTTATTGTTATCTGAATATTTTCTTAATTAAAAAGAAATGGAAAGTGTGCATGTTGCAAATCAAAAACATCAGCTTCTGCAGTAGTCTTTATTTATTTATTATCTCCCCTGGGTCCCTAGTGGAATCTGTTACCAGGAGGGAATGGAAGTCAAAAAAAATTAGTAGCCACAATCATACAAAGTTCCTACATCACATGCAGCCTGCATGTTCAACCAGGGCAGGCTTCAATTGCGCAATCATCACTACCACCCTGATTTTTTTAACACTTCTCTGTGAACATCTCTGTTCCGTGATAAGTGGGAGGTAGCAAATTGTGTATATTTGCACTCTTGTACATTTTGGGGATTTGTGCTCTTCTGCCTAGAAGAGAGAAAAAAGACAGGTGGTTGGTAAAAGGGAACGCATGGAGGACCAATGAGGTGGCAAAGGTTTGCTTTCTTGTCCATGAGCATTTTGTGCTGGTCCATGCTCACTATGGCAGCTGTTTTGGAAGGGAAGGAGAAGGATTCCAAAAGCAACAACTTGGAAAGCATGCTCAGAATCCCAAACACATTCACCAGTCAAATACTATATAGCCCAAGATGACTTAATTTCTACATGACATAGAATATGGAGTTAAGACAAATGGACAGTGAAATTCTGCTGCAATTCTGGACTGCCCCAACAATTTCTAATCATTACCAGCTGCAGAATGAGAAGCCTGAGTCCTTGCCAGATCTTCCTTCCTTCCTTCCTTCCTTCCTTCCTTCCTTCCTTCCTTCCTTCCTTCCTTCCTTCCTTCCTTCTTCCCTCCCTTCCTCCTCCCTCCCTCCCACCCTTCGTCTACCCCTTCATTCATTCCTGATCTAAGTCTTTTACCTATTTGAAGGCTAGGCAATAAGCAATAAAAGGTTAGAATCAGTGGTGGGATTCAAAATTTTTAATACCGGTTCTGTGGGCATGGCTTGGTGGGCATGGCAGGGGAAGGATACTGTAAAATCTCCAGTCAGAGGTGGTATTTGCCGGTTCTCCAAACTACTCAAAATTTCCGCTACCGGTTCTCCAGAACTGGTCAGAACCTGCTGAATACCACCTCTGGTTAGAATGTAGTAGGACAAAGACATAGAAAACTGTTGTTCTGTAGTTTTGCCACAGTGTTTTCAAATGGGGCAAAATTACCATATATTGGTGGGAGAGGAATTTTATTCCTTTGTATGGGGTGGGGTAGTTAATCATGCGAAGCCTATTTCATGTCTTACTCAATCATTTTGATTGTGTTTCTTCTCTAAAATGATAAAAACTTTATCGGGGCAGGCAAGCCATCAAACCCTGTAGCCAAGAAGCCAGAGGTTTAGGAGCTGCAAAAAATGGACTTGGGAGTCACTCCATCAATTCTTAGTCCTGCTCGATCACTTCCTGCTTCATTCCCATCAAGGTTCAGGTATCTGTTCTCCTGTTGCAAAGTCAGGAAGGGCTGCCCTGCAAAATTGAAGCCGTGGAGACAAGACCAAGAAAGTCCAGCTTTCTCCCCCATCCTCTCTGTCCGTGTAAATAGATAAAACACTGCGGTTTTGCTCCGCATATGGAAGGCTTCTCACTGGGTGGTCGAATGCATCAAGAAAGACACTAACGCAAGTTCTATCTTGGGTGAGCTGCCCCGATCAGGGTTTGGGGAACTCCTTTTATTGGGAACACACAAAGGGGGTGAGTTTATCCAATCATTATGTTACATGCGTAGGAATGTTAGTGGATGCATCGCATCTTCCAATAACCATGCCATGGTAAATTTAAACTAGCAAACCAAACTGCATTCCAGTTAACTGCCCTTGTGACGTGTTTTATGGTCTTGTTCCTGGTGTCTGTTTTTCAGCCTACGTGAGACCTAGCATGCACCGGAACCATTGAAGTTGCTCACGTGAGGCTTGGCACACAGTGGATTTGGCCCATTACAGCATCTCCTCTGTTTTAGTTTTATATGGAGGAATTTCTTCTGGATCTTCATCACTACCCATGCAAAAACTTGTGCGAGCGCACGCATCAGGGTCTTCTGAGGGTATGACTTTGTACAGAGGTTCTTTTTCCCAGAGGGCATTAACCTGTGCAATGGCACGCTTTTCAGCTAATAAAGACAGACTATTGGAGATGGTACGAACAAATATTGGTAATACACATGGAAGAATAACGCATCCTGCAGCAATCATACCTATGAGAGCTACTATGGCTTGTAATCCTGGTAGTTTAGGGAACCAAGAACTAAAAATATTCTTAAAATCAATACCTTGCCATACTTGATTAGGATTGTAGGTTAATTGTCGCATCTCAGTTGTTAATTGTGCTACTACTTTGCCAACTTTGTCAATTTGAAGACAACAGTTCGTAAGATTGAACCTACCACATACCCCTCCTTCTTTGGCTAGTATGTAGTCTAAAGCTAAACGATTTTGGTAGACAGCTGTGCGTAATTTGTCCGTAGCAGTTGCTAGAGTGTTTAGAGCCTTGTCTATACGTTGTCCTGCTAAATCTAAAACAGCTTGTAAACGCATAATTCTATTAATCATGTATATGGGGTTCTGTACCCCCAGGAGCAACTTAGGCCCAACTAGCAATGCTGAAGGTGCAGACGATTCTTTCTGAGGTCCAGGTGTCCCCTTCATATTCTGATTGACAGGGGAAACCTGCAAAGGTATTATCGGTGTCTCTTTTCTTGTGGGATAATGTATCATACACAGGGATGCCCAGTTCTTGCTTGATGGAGATCGGTAGGAGGAAAAAGGAAGGTCTTATCCACCCCAATACACATGACCCTTGCCAATCTGCTGGAAGGGACGGATAGGCTAGGTTACCACAAATCCAATACATGTTATTTGGAGCTGTCCAAATTTGAGAGGATGTTGTGTCATAGAGATAAGGTAGGAGGGAAGTGTTGAATTTGGCAGGTGTGGTGGTAGCATTGTCAGGTGCTGTCCAAGTCTGGTAGGAGTTATCCCATGTACCTAAGGAAAGGAGGTGTCCTACTGGAGTGGATCCATTTCGGGAAAAACAGTTTCTACCAATTAAGTTAGTGGTAATTGTCCAGATAAGTGGATCGGAAGCTGTTCTAGCTGTTATGTTTCCTACAGAAGACATGTTATTAAACAGAGATGGCGAGGCTTCTAAGGCTTGCCATGGCCATTGTTCTCCTGTGGTAGTTCCCCCACAGACAAAACAATTGGTTACTGCAAGTTGTTTTGCAATTTTTTCTGCCATATCCATGAACAAGTTTTTGCAATAATGCTGGTATCAGGGGCTTTTTCTAATTTCCTTAAATTATTATATACTGACCAGCCTAATGATGTTTCCTCGCCTTCATAAATTATTTCAGTTTTTATGGTAATGTAAGTATTTGGGTCTATTCCTGTGCCATCAATCCCTATACCATAAGTTTCCAAGGCAGGGTGTTGCCTGGAGATAGTGATTTCTACCTTATTGTCTGTGGTAGACCCTGATATTCGTTTGAAATGTGACAGATGATTGCAACCTGAGTACCCTCCCGGTATAATCACAGACACAAGACCAACCCGAGCACTCAACGGAACCTCCACAAGGGGTCCAGTGGTTGGGGTTCCCCATGGCCCAGTTAATGGGTGTATGACACAAGTATTTATGATTGTGAGCGTACGTTGATTTCCAGTCATCCGACCCACATGAATGTCCCCCTGGTTTAGAACAAGCAACACAAACATCAAAGATTAAAACAATTGGGTTAGTACCGTCCTTGAGCACGGTGGTGTGGTTTAGGTAATAAAGTTTTCCTTCCCCTTCAGGATCGGATCTGCCAGAGGTTTTTGGAAGTCCTGCCCATAAGGTGACGTTGAGACGTACAGCTGCCTTGGGATCGTAGCAAACGGTTTTTGAGTTCATCTTGCATAGATGGTACATGGTCCCATTGTTTTGGCAAGTTTTTCCCGTAGGAAGGCACTTCTGCGGTTGTTGGGTATGGTAGATGAGAGTTATTTGAGTGGAACCTGCCTGCGTGGTTTTGGTCAGGCAGGGGGTGCAACCATCTGATGCGCTGGCAGAGTTCTGCGATCTCTTAATTCGATGTAGAAAAGGGGTGGCCTGAGCATAAATGTCAGGCTGACTTGCGAATTGTCTGTGATAATGACGAGATGAACGGGGTCTAAGGACTGTCCAGGATTCATAAATGTTGCTTATGGAATCATAGAGGCGTCGACCGGAGCAATAATAGGTGGTGGCAGTGGGGCGAAGTATGAGGAGTGTAGTTCGAGGGGATGTTCAAAAGTGTTGATCTGGAAGGAAGCATTGCTGGAGATGTGGGGCCACGGCTTAGGGAGCGTTGACCATCTGAGGTAAGGGGGAAAGATGTCCCCAGATGCAGTGCAGGTCAGCAGGAGGGGAGTACCTGGCGTGAAGTATGTCACTCGAGATGGAATGGAGACCTTGGAGGCATGTGCAGCAAGAAAGAGGAAGAGGGTTGGCAAGGCAACGAGACGAATCATGTTGATATGTCTGCAGGTGGTGACTTTTCTACTTTGGGGTGGTATGGTCTGATGTGCCGTCCAGGAACCCACAGGACACGATCTGGAAGCTGGATAGCTGCGTAGCCACGACCCCAGGTGAGGAGAGCAGCAGGACCCTTCCAAGTAGGGTCTGGCAATTGGCGGTAGTATACCTGTGGTTTGGGAGAATCAGGGGAGGGGGGGAGGAAAAATGCCGCTCCGCTGCTGTCATAGCAGGGTTGCCAGAGAGGTTGAGGAAGTTGAGGGTATAAAGACAGAGATTAAGAGTGTCTTGCATCGCCGGGAGGCCAAGGGTTCTTTTCCCTTTGATCAAATTTCGTTCTAACGCTGTTTTTAGCGTTAAGTTAGCTCTCTCTGCCAGGGCTTGTCCCTGGCTGTTATGAGGAATACCAAACTTGTGGGTAATTTGCCACTTAGCACAAAATTCTGACATAGCTGTGCTAGTGTATGCAGGACCATTATCTGTTTTTATTTCATTTGGGCGTCCCAACGATGCAAAAGTGCGAATGCAATGATTGATGACATGTTTGGAGGCTTCTCCTCTTTGCGGAGTTGCCATTATGAACCCTGAATAAGTATCAATTGTAACATGCAGATACTTCCAGGGGGCAAATGAAGGAAATTGAGTAACATCCATTTGCCATATTTCGCAGGGCTTTCAACCCGCGGGGATTTACCCCTATGGGAATGGAATGGGCTTGTTTACTACAGGTGGGGCATTGTTGCCTAATGGCTGAGGCTTCAGCCATCGTGAGGTTGAAATGTTTCATGAGAGCTTTGGTGTTTTGATGGAAATATGAATGACTCTCCCAAGGAGTCAATGTGTGTGATGTCATGATGCCTGCAGCTGCTTGATCCACCACATCATTGCCTTCCTGGAGGATTCCTGGGAAGGGTTGGTGGCTACGAATGTGTGCTACAAAGAAAGGATGTTGACGCTGTGCAACAAGGTGTTGTAATGTAACAAAAAAGAGAGAGGAGGTTTTTATCAATTGCAGGAGAGAGGTAAGAGTCATGGATAGTAGAGACTATTTGAGTAACATATAGGCTGTCTAAGATCAAGTTGATGGGTTCGTTAAAATTCTGGAAGACTAATATGGTTGCAGCAAGTTCAGCTCTTTGTGGTGATGTTTGCACAGGGGTGGTTTTAGTGTGCCACACCCCATTCCTTTGCCAAGCGCATGCTCCTCTTTCCCTACTGCCATCAGCAAAAATAGTCAAGGCGTTGACCAAAGGCCTTTTGCTGATGGGAGAGAAAAGAAATGGGTATTGTCCGAATGATTTGAAAACGTGGATCAGCGGGCGGGTGGCAGGAAACTAGTCCAGGCCAGTCAGCTAAGGCAAACTGGGGTCACCAAATGCGGTTTTGCTCCGCATATGGAAGGCTTCTCACTGGGTGGTCGAATGCATCAAGAAAGACACTACTTGGGTGAGCTGCCCGATCAGCTCAGAACTCCCAAACACATTCACCTGTCAAATACTATATAGCCCAAGATGACTTAATTTCTACATGACATAGAATATGGAGTTAAGACAAATGGACAGTGAAATTCTGTTGCAATTTGGGACTGCCCCAACAATTTCTAATCATTACCAGCTGCAGAATGAGAAGCCTGAGAATATTTTAGGCTTTCATCCAATCCTTGCCAGATCTTTCTTCCTTCCTTCCTTCCTTCCTTCCTTCCTTCCTTCCTTCCTTCCTTCCTTCCTTCCCTCCCTTCCTCCTCCCTCCCTCCCACCCTTCGTCTATCCCTTCATTCATTCCTGATCTAAGTCTTTTACCTATTTGAAGGCTAGGCAATAGGCAATAAAAGGTTAGAATCAGTGGTGGGATTCAAAATTTTTAATACCGGTTCTGTGGGCATGGCCTGGTGGGCATGGCAGGGGAAGGATACTGTAAAATCTCCAGTCAGAGGTGGTATTTGCCGGTTCTCCAAACGACTCAAAATTTTCGCTACGGTTCTCCAGAACTGGTCAGAACCTGCTGAAGACCACCTCTGGTTAGAATGTAGTAGGACAAAGACATAGAAAACTGTTGTTCTGTAGTTTTGCCACAGTGTTTTCAAATGGGGCAAAATTACCATATATTGGTGGGAGAGGAATTTTATTCCTTTGTATGGGGTGGGGTAGTTAATCATGCGAAGTCTATTTCATGTCTTACTCAATCATTTTGATTGTGTTTCTTCTCTAAAATGATACAAACTTTATCAGGGCAGGCAAACTTTATCAGGGCAGGCAAACTTTATCAGGGCAGGCAGCCTGTAGCCAAGAAGCCAGAGGTTTAGGAGCTGCAAAAAATGGACTTGGGAGTCACTCCATCAATTCTTAGTCCTGCTCGATCACTTCCTGCTTCATTCCCATCAAGGTTCAGGTATCTGTTCTCCTGTTGCAAAGTCAGGAAGGGCTGCCCTGCAAAATTGAAGCCGTGGAGACAAGACCAAGAAAGTCCAGCTTTCTCCCCCATCCTCTCCGTCAGTGTAAATAGATAAAACACACAAATAAAATTGATATATTCAGCAATTGGAAATATCTTGTTTAATGTGGGGTTATAATTTAAATTTGCAAGGGCAAAATGTAATGGGATAAGAATGACAGTCAAGGGCACACTGCAAGTTCATGACAGTGTTTGACAATGATATATACTAGGTAGGGTTTCTCAGAACGGAAGTCATGGCTTCTGCGGTGGAGGGCTTCCCACGAAAATTAAAATGGGATCACAAAAATGTTTAAAATGTTTTTATAAATAAAGCATTCACTGGTTTTGTCAGCGGGCCTGGAGATTCCAGAAAGGGATGGAGCCCATCAAATGGCTGGTGTGATCTGCTGTCATCGGGCGGGGATTGGGAGTTGGTTTTTGTTGTTTTGTTTGGTTTTTTGTTTTCCCAAATTTTGTTCTATTGTACTTTACTAATTTATTTGATTCTTTTTGTTAGTTTTCACTGTTTTATATTTGTATTTTTTGTTTTAAATATGGTTTTACATTGTGTAAGCCGCCTCAAGTCACCATGGGCAAATAGGCGGCAATATAAATTAAATTAAATAAATAAATAAAACATGAGCACTGCAAAAATTTGTTCCTACTTTGCCTAGAGAAGCCCACCATTTATCCAGCCACATCCTATAGGTAGTCCTCGACTTACAACCGTTTGCTTAATGACCGTTAATGAAGTGACAACAGCACTGAAAAAAGTGACTTATGACTGTTCTTCACACTTGTGACCGTAGCATCATCCTCGTGGTCATGTGATTTACATTTGGAGGCTTGGCCATTGCCTCACATTTATGACAGCTGCAGTGTCACGTGATCCCCTTTTGCAACCTTCTGGCAAGCCAAGTCAGTAGGGAACCAGATTTACTTAACTATGTTACTAATTAAGCAACTGCAGCGATTCACTTCACAAATGTGGCAAGCAAAGTCGTAAAATGGGGTAAAACTCACACAACAAACCTCTCACTTAGCAACATAAATTTGGAGCTCAATTCTGGTCATAAGTTGAGGACTACCTGTACAGGGTTAGATAGGCAATGTGGGAAAGAAAGCCCAGACCAGAATTTTGAGAGATGGGTGAATTCACAGTCTAGACATCTATTAAAACTAGCCACCAATCCCAGCACTGTTACCAGTGGCATCTGGAGGAAGCATCAGGCAAGATGGCAGCCATGGCTTTGCTATAGCTCTTAGGATGTGTCTTGTTAATTTTTCTCCAAAATGATTGAATAAGGATTAAACTTCAAGAAGAATGGTCTCTTCAATTTCAATCTTCTGTTGCTTTCTTTATCAATGGAACACTACTCACAAATCATCTGTTATTTTCTACTAAGCCTTTCATCCCTTCCTTCTCTCTCCTTTATTCCCAATCTGGTGTGCTTTGTTATCATGAAAAAAAAAATTCCCTTCCAACTAATACTGCAACTTTCCCTGCATCTGGTGACTACTATGCTCTAGTCAGTATAGCCAAAAGCGGGAAGAAACCATCCAAGATGGCTTCCTGCTTCCTCACATCCCCAACTTTGCCACCTTCCTAATATTCTTGTGTCAAGCTTGGGCTGGCTAAATATATAGCATGAGCGTAGCTGCTGCTATTTCACAGTCATACACATTAAAAGTAATTTCAGCTGTTCTACACCAATTGTAGTGGAGCCGAAATTGGAAGAAATACTAGCAGGCAATTGGAAATTGACATCTGGAGAAGTAACATTTCATTGAGAAAAAAAGAAGCAGCAAAGGAGGAACATGTTCTGTGTAGTAGATCTGAGTTTTATTTTTATTTATTTTATTTTATTTATTTATTTTGTCAAGGGATTATAAAATAACAGGTATAAGTATAAACATAGTTATGAATACATGAAATGGATACATATAAGAAAAATAAAAAGAAACAATAGGACAGGGATGGTAGGCACATTGGTGCGCTTATGCATGCCCCCTACAGACCTCTTAGGAAAGGGGTGAGGTCAATAGACAGTCTTAGACAGTCTAAGGTTAAAGTTTTTGGGGTTTGGGGAAGAAACCACAGAGTCAGGTAGAGTATTCCAGACATTGACCACTCTGTTGTGAAATCGTATTTCCTGTTTAAGCAATGAATGCTGAGCTTGCAGGATAATTAGAAAATCAACAAATAATGATTAAGTTGGGATGGGATGGGAAGGGAAACTGAGTTATGGATCCTGGGAGACACATGCTAATTGATAGGAGCATTTCATATTGCAACATTTTGTTCCAAGTTCCACTTGTCCACACTGTTCCATATCTATTCAAATGTGGAAAACAAGGTGTGGGAAGGTTATCCAAAAAAAGACCAGTGAGATCTAATCATAGAACATGATTGTCAAGTACATAGAAAGCCTTGTAGGCAAGTATCATTTATTTGTGCCAGAAGTATCCTTATTAAATGTTTATGCATAAGTGCGAACATAAAATTTAAAATGTATGAAAACCACAAGTAATATAATATTTAATATATTAAATAGTATAATATATAGAATATTATATTAACAGTAATATATTACTTGTGGGCAAGTAATTGTGAGCAAGTAATACATCTTGAAGGGATTGAAAGGGTACCCGCCACATCAGTATTTTTCATTATAAGGCTCAATGCCAATGAACGCATGACATGTCCAATGTCTAAATTAATAACAACTTTTCTAAATTAAGAGCACTTTAATTCATGAATAATCAAGGAAAACAATTTATGTGGTTATTAAAAGTTGAGAACAACTTCCTGGTACATAATCAAAATAATCCTGAATGAATAAATTGATGGTATTTGGAATCTTTCTAGACAGGAGTTTATTTTTTTTTCCAGCTCTAGTAATTATTTCAAAACCTCTATTATCTTCTGTCCATAATGACATTTGGGAAATGATAGTCACTCCATTGGGTATCTTTATCATAATTCATGACCTGAAAACTCAGAAGCCCTGTGGATTTCTGTGAACAAAGGATACCTGGTGGATACATTATCTTTGTCTCAGCTGGTCTGCAGAGCTTTGCACGGGGCCTGGGGTCAGAGTAAAGCATGTGTAAATGCTCTCTGAATCAACAGGCAATATGCCATGATGAGAAGAGAAGAGAGTATCTTCCATATGTCATCTTTCACTTGACTATAATTATTCGACAGCTCACTTGACTTCTTAGTGCAAAAGGTGGACATTAATTAATGGTCTCATCCATATTCATAACTGTGAGGCAAATGCAGAAACCTGGCTGATAATAACAAAGAAGCAAATGAATTTGTCTAAAGATGCTCTGTGCAGTTTGAGCATGATTGATGCTAAGTGGAACACGGAGCATAATTTTATAAGATGATTAATCTGCAGGAGTGTGTGTGAGTTTGTGAGTGTGCGTGTGTGTGTGTACACAAATTGACTCTGAAGGATATTTTTTTCCCAATGTTTATAATGCAGTAGAGAAGCAGTTCCTCAACCTTTGGGGCTTGATGGCTCGGTGTGGGGGAAGGGAACTGGGCCACGCAAACAGCAGGCCATTGTGTGCGTGCAGCTCAATTTGCACACGCAGTGGGCCAGGGTGCATGCACATGTGAGCGCAGCTTGACTTGCACAAGTTGAACTGTACACATGTATGGACACACGCCAGCCCACCGCTTGCACAAGTTGAGCTGCATGCATAATGTGCTCTGCCACACCACTCTTGTGGCCCAGTTCTGAATAGGCCACAGCCAAATAGTGGGCTGTGGCTCAAGGGTGTGGACCCTAGCAGTAGGGGAAAGATTTCATTAAATGCCACAATAAAGACCAGTAATATAATGCAATCAAATGATAAGATCTATAATATTCTGCATGTAATAGATTAGATTAACAGAGTTGGAAGGGATCTTGTAGGTCATCTAGTCCAACCCCCTGCCCAAGCAATGGTCTTATTAAGGAGGACATGAATTAAAAACTCCTAAGAAATAACAGAGCAAAACAAGCAGGAGAAAGGAAAAAAGAAAGCTGGAATGGATGTATCAAGGCCTCTGGGTTCTTCCAGAAAAACAAATCAAAGGATCAGCAGAAAGTCAAATGGCAGCAGAACCCGATAATGGACACAGTGTTCTCACAACTTCACACTCTCGTGTTTCTCACATACTCTAGGAGTGAGGAACTGAATCTTGGACCGGGAAATATCGGGAAATGAATTTCACATTGGACCAAAAAGCCCCATCAGTCAATCCATCAATCCTTGGCAAACCAGAAGACATTGGAAGTGAAGTAAATTTTGTCCCTTCAAAACCCAATTTCTTAATGATTCCTTCCACCAGTGGTCCTTGTTTAACAACCACAATGGGGACCAGCAATTCTGTCATTAAGCAAAGAAGTCACTAAGTGAAATTGCAACTGCTTCTGTTCTTATTTCAGTTTTCCTTTGTTTTACAGACTTGCAAAGCTCACAAATGTGAGGACTAGTCATAAAGATATTTTTTCATCACTATCATAGCTATGTATGGTCACTAAATGAGGATATTTTATATAAGACCCCCAAAGCAAAATTGGTCCTTGTACATGTTTTAGATTTGGCTAGTCTGCTCTCTTCCGCTTTAGGAAAATCTGCAGAGCAATCAAATTAGAACTGTCAATTGTAGCTTATTCCAGTTAAAGAAGCCACAGATCCCAGTTCTCAGCAGACAAATCAGACATGAGAATGGGTGAAGAAAACTTTTGGGGATTAGAATTACTATATGTTTTCTACACCAGGGCACCCTAACCTTTTCAGACAAGAGAAACATGTTGTGGTTACTTCTCTAAATTGGCCCATTTACAAAAGGAGGAGGAGGAGGAGGAGGAGGAGGAAAATCTGTTACAAAGCCCCATCGATCAAAACTTCCTATAGAATATATTACTTTATTACATTTTGTCTGGCTTTTCTATGAGGGCAAGAGAAGAAGAACTTTTGAACAAGTCTTCTTTGCAGCCCATCATGGTTTTATGAAGTCCAAAGGCATTCTTGCAAATAAAGATGTTTTGGATATTTCACTTTGTAATAATTTGATTTCCTAATTTTACCTTTTTAATGTTAAAAATGGTGGGTGGGTGGGGGGAGTAGAAGCTTTCCAGACAAGCATCTCTGAACAACTCGACATCCCTTTCTATATATTTGACCCCTATTATAAACCAAGATTAATCGGTACTACCCATTTATCAAGCTTCCTTCAGAGGGGCAACCAGAGCAGCCTAGGATAGGATAGATAGGATCTTTATTAACCACTGTCACTTATCGCCACCATCTCCATCTCAGATACACCAAATTATAAATTATGTAATGAATTATGTAATGAAAGAAATTAAATTATTTAACTGTAAAGTTATATAATTATTTATATTATTACATATAATTATACATAAATATTTATATATTATACATAATTATTTATATATAATTATAAATAAAAATTATATATTTATAATAATAAATTATGTAATGGAATTATCTCTTCTTAAATACTATCAGAAATTGAATGTGATGAAGAAAACGATGCAGAAGGGACTCTGTGCCCTGGTAAATTGTGAACTTATAAAAGCAGTTCTCTGTAATCTCCAGAGTACCATACCGACAACCTTGTACAACCTGGAGAGAATAACTGCATTTCTCAAAGGAGATATTTACTAAGGAATGGGAAAAAGAGATGAATAAAGCACTTCTTATATAGCTACTTTCCGTTTTTCAACTCAGTACCAGAGAACTTTAATCTGGAATCTCCAAAATAGAAACTATACATAGCATCATACCAATAACTTTGGCCCACTATTTTATCTACTTCCACCAATCCCTCTCAAAATCGTTTGCTATTTAGAGTAGGGGGGAAATGTTGGTTTTGCATGTAGGGCTCAGATGCCAGTTCTGCTTGGTATTTCTTTATTTACTTAGATTTTTATTTATTTTTTTGGCAAGTTAGCTTGTTTATTACCTCCCCTTAACCTGTGATAGTTTTGGCTGCTGCACCGCAATACAGTTAAGTATTTTGTGAATGGAAATGTTATCCTCAGAGCAACCATTCTGTGAAAGAACTTGCCACTCATTTTCAGAATTCTAAATTTGCTCAAAGTCTCATTGAATTCAGTTGAGAGCTACACTAGATACAGTATTTTAAAAATAATAACCACATTCCTAATTCCTCATATTCATTATGAAAACATTTCTACTAAAGCCTGGCATATTAAATTCCTCATTATCCAAGCTGGATTTCAGATTTATATTTCCTTTCTCTACATTGCTGCTGAATGAAAAACTTTAAAAACAGAAAGAGATGCATTTTTTTTAACTGTGCTAGCACATTCATTTTGGCTATTAGAAGCATTCTTATGTTGGCATAGCATTTAACTTTGGGACGCTAAATTTCCTCTTCTGGCATTCAAAGTTTATGACAATTTCATTTAAACTAATGATACGTTGAGAGTCCATTTGTTCGTTCTTCTTCTCATTTCTTCTTTAATTAAAACTCTTCACTCCTGAGTTGTTCTATGGATTTGATGAGGGCTTGAACATAAATGTGCTATTGATATTCAACTTTACGTCTCCATCCCCAGTGACCAAAGCTATGCTGTTGCTGCCCTCTCGCAGGGCCTGGAGACTATGGAAGTCTGGAGAGGGAACAACAGGCTTCAACAGAACCCTAATAAGACCCAGTAGCTTTAGATGCATGGAGCTTCGGGATCTGGGTCCTTAATGTCTTGAGTTTTGGATTGGGCTGCCCTACCCTAGACAGACCCAGTGTGCAACGTAGGGTGACTCCTGCTCAAAAAGATGGTGGCAGTCTTCATGTTGTATACCATTTGTGCTATTTGCTGGATTGGCAGTCCCTGTGTACAGTCACATCAACCTTGTTCATTTTACACTTGGACTGTTATAATGTCCTGTATGTGGGGCTACCCTTGAAGAATATTTGGAAGCTACAGCTGGTGCAAAATGGGCCCCTATGTTACACCACTGTTCCGTGAGCTGCACTAGTTACTAGCTTGCTTCCAGGTCCAATTCAAGGTGTTAGTTCTTACCTGTTAGTTCTTACCTTTAAAGCCCTTCATGGCATTGGTCCAGGTTATCTGTGGAACCAGCTTACTGCATGGGATTAGCTCGCTCCAACTGCACTGGCAGAAGGGGCATGCTGTGGGCCCCATCAGTCAAGGAATTATGGCTTAATTAATTAATTAATCAGTCAAGGAATTATGGCTTAATTAATTAATTGTCTAGAAGAAGAGACTTTTCTGAAACATCATTCCTCCTCCCCACTAAGATGAGACCCACACCCTTCTTTTTGGCCTTCCAAAAAGTCCTGAAGACCTGGCTCTGCCAACTGGCCTAGGGCTCCAATGGGTGGGATGGTTAATGGACTAAGATCTCAGCTCCTCCCCTTGTGCATCTTCTTCACTTTCTCCTCATCTTTGTCAATTCTAAATCAAATTAATATTACTATTTATTGTTTCAATGCATTATACAGTATTGCTGTTTCATTGACTTGACTCTAAGCTGCCCGGAGTTGCCTTTGGCGAGATGGGTAGCATATGTTAAATAGAAAGATAGACAAACAGATATAGATAGGTTAGAGAGAGAGGGAGGTGGAACTGTCCCACCAACACCAACTGAAACAGCCAGATAGAAAGAAGTCCAGGAGGAAATTATGATGAATGATATTGACAGGCCTCAAGAGATATGAGGCTCGGGACAGATACAATATCTTCATTCTGAGCCCTCCACAGATCATACACAAATGCAGCCAATGCTGACTCTGTCGATCAGGTAAAAAGTATAGGAGTGCAACTTTGGTACATTGGTATAACCTAGAATCAGGAAGATTTTGTTGGAGTACAATTTCTAGAATTCTTAGCTATGTTTTTCTAACCCAACCGGAGGTTCAAGAAAGCTGGTATATAGAATTGTGCTTTGTATAAAAAACAATCAACATTGATGGCAACCCTTTGAACTAGGCAAGGTTAAGAAAGAGAAAGGAACATGGTGGCTCAGTGGCTAAGACGCTGAGCTTGTCAATCAGAAAGGTCGGCAGTTCGGTGGTTCAAATCCCTAGCGCCTGTTACTTGTCCCAGCTTCTGTCAACCTAGCAGTTCGAAAGCATGTAAAAATGCAAGTAGAAAAATAGGGACCACTTTGGTGGGAAGGTAACAGCAAATTCGTGTGCCTTTGGCATTTAGTCATGCCAGCCACATGACCACGGAGACATCTTCAGATAGCGCTGGCTCTTCGGCTTTGTAATGGAGATAAGCACCACCTCCTAGAGCTGGAAATGGCTGGCATGTATGTGCAAGGGAACCTTTACCTTAAGAAAGAGAAGCAGCAAGCATTTCAGGGGAAGAACGAAAGCTTGAAAACCTTTCAATGTTTTTGTGAAATTGGCTTCAAAACTCATTACCTTATACCTCATTACGTTATGATTCTTCATTCCTAATGAATGTACCTTTTCTTTATGTATACTGAGAGTATTTACACCAAGACAAATTCCTTGTGTGTCCAACCACACTTGGCCAATAAAGACTTCTATTCTATTTTATTCTATTCTATTCTATTCTACCTTGAAGAGAGGTCAGCAGTACCTGAGCAGAAGCAATAGGGGAAGCAGAGGAGGGCTCAGAAACAGACATGGCAAATTTCATGCCAATATAGCTCTCTGCCAACTCAAGGATGAACTGAGGGCATTCTGCACATAGATAAAAATGAACCATGAAGCCTTATACATGCCAGTATCAACCCAGAAGTAAATCTTATTGGGTTTAATAGGAATTGCTGTATATAATAACAATTTAAATCCTACCAATTACCATAATAATTACTTTCACCATAGGATTGCTATAATCTTAAATTGATTTACTAGGGTAACACACAGTCAGATTTATTACACAGTGTGAATAAGATTATATGGAATGCTGCATACATAATATACATTCTTATCTCAAATTAAGAGTCAAAAACAATAAACCCCACAATGCTGTAGAAAGTAAGGCTAGGCATAAATCCATGGTTCAAAATTCTCTGCAGAGAAATTGAGCAGACAATTTTGCTGAATTTCTGCAGGAGAAAAAAGAAAATCTCCAGCAATTTCTCAAAGATCGGACTCAGTTGGAAGAAGCCCAGGGAGAAAAATCCTCGCCTGGTAATGTCTCCTGGGGCACACTGAAGTGTCATGATTGCAGGCTGATGGAGGGACAATAGAATGGTGAAATACAAGAGGTTCCTCTTGATCACTGCATGACTCAGTAGATGCAAGAACACAACATTCCAGTTTTGGAAAAAGCCGCCAACACTTTCATCAAACGGAATTGAGAACTAATAAAAGGGGCAAAAAGCAAAAGAGATTCTCTACCCAGATTGAGGAAAACGTAAAAGGCAGACTAATGGGGTTTCAAAGAGCAGATGCCCCTAGATGTGCCTTGCACTGGATATGCAGCTTGTGGGGAGGAGGGTGTGCGGATTTTAAATTAAAGCAAACTGGTCATTCCACCAAAGATTTCCCATGACTGCCATTTTCTATTTCTTTGTTCTGTGTATGTGTGTGTTTTGACTCAGTCCTTGCCATACCGATGAGTCCTTTAGTTCTTTTCTGAATTCCCAGGTACATTTTATAGCTATTCTGATTTCCCTGATGAGCACTTTCCTATCAGCCAAATAAGTCAATATGAGCAGCACATGGAACAGACGAGACATTTGCCAGCATTCCAGGCATAGATTTCACTGCTGCTGTGTGATCTAATAAATTATTGAACTGCCTCCATTGGCTCACCCTCTCCCGCCCCTGCACCAGCCACCTTAAGCAATAAATAAACCATTTTAGAAATTCTGAAGGATTTCACTGAGATGTTACAGCGACAACCACATCTCAGGAAAATGTTATCAGAACTCTTGGTTAAAAAAATGCATTTATGGCTTTTAAAGAAAGGGAATTTATATTGGTTTCTCTGGTATTAAGTAGCAGATATATCTGAAACAGAGATAGAGAGACCAAACTTCAATAACTCCCAGATAATTAGCATTTCCAAAATAATAATCCTTATTACCTACTCTGCCTCACTTCCAAAACTCTGCTTTGCACGTGTCACCAGTAAACACGTTCATTTGTTTGCTTATTTGTTAGATTTATAGTCTACCTTTCTTTTAACTGCTGAAGTCAGCATGCATAACACTCCTTCCTTAAATTGTTCCCCACAGCACTCTGTGTAGTAAGTTGAGCTGAGAAAGCATGACTTACTCAAATCTACCCAACAAACTCCCGCAACTTAGGGTCAATTTGAACTCTGGTCACTCCAGCTGTAGCCCAGTATCTTAACCAGTACACCATCCAATAACTTTTCACAATTGGCTTCTTTTCATTCTGGAAGTTGGATACAGTAAAGCAGGATTGTATTATATACATAGTATGCAGCTCCTGAAGGGTCAGAGTTGAAAGGGTCCTCAAAGAACATCTAAACCAACCTTTCATCAATGCAGAAAAGTACAACTCCATGAAAGAGAATTTGCTGATAGTTTGGACGTCAGGATGTTCTGTGTGATTTCTGAACTAACCAGTTTCTTGTAATTGGAAGTCATTGACAGAGCCTGACATCTTCAGCCATTGATAATACATCCCCACCTACGATCAGTATGGGAGAACCAGTTTGGTTCAGCGATTAAGGAATCAGGCTAGAAATTGGGAAACTGGGAATTCTAGTCGCAACTTCAGCAAAAAAAAAAAAAGCCAGCCGGGTGACCTCGGGACAGCCACTCTCACTCAGCCCTAGGAAGGAGGCAATGGCTAACCACTTCTGTAAATCCTTGTCAAGAAAGCTTCAGGGACTTGTCCGAGCAGTCTGTGAGAATCAGACCCGACTGAACAAAGAAAAAAAAGTAATCAGGGTAATAATGTATCTGAGGGTGGCTACAGCAACTATTGACTGTCATTTTTCTTATCCAAACCCATCCAACTTTCCTAACTTTTTCTCACCAAGTTTCCACTGACTGCATTAATTGCCAAGCAGTGATCTGACCAAAACTGTAAGGTAAAACCAGGAGCCACTGTTGTTGTTGTTTTTGAGGGGATTCCTATCCGACTCTGAATCTGAAATCTTAAGAGCCAGAGATCCGGTATTACCAAGGTAGACTGCTTGCTATCACTGAAGCAAAGAAGGTTTTGATGCCAGTAGCAAAGAACGAGACGATCTTTTTCTCCATGTACAAAAGCTGAACAGACTAACACTAACTGATCTTCAGCCTCTGGGACAGAACATTCTTCACTCCTGGCTTGGAAGCTACAGGATCTTTCACTCTGTCTCTTCCCACCCGTCACCATCTGTTCCTTGAGGCAGCTGACTTCCCCTGTGTTTTGGAAGGAGCATCTCTGATCCAGACTAACCCCAAAAGAAGTCTGGTCCTAGGATAGCATTGGAGCTCCGGATTATTTGTTCCGGTTGGGTTGACAAGCTCTGAACTCAGGTAAACCTCTACGCCCGGGTGGATGGATAATATGCAGAGCCTGATGGCCCAGATATCCAGAAAGAGGCACAAAAAAGTAGACCGTTAAGCAGCCGCAGGAGGCCGGTCTCCTATTTACACAGTGTGCGGGGTGGCTATAGGTGAGCCTGACGAAACACCAGCTCAGGAGAGCAGTAAACAAGGTACTCATTTATAACCTCATCTGGGCACCTTCATTGCCGAACTTTAAATCTGCACGGCATCCTGTTCATGAAAGCCGACTGGGTTCATATCTAAATTCACCAAAACCCATAACGTTGAAGTCCAGACGACCCCGTTTGCCATCATCCTAAAAGCCACCACCAAGTAAGGTAGTTAGAAGACGAAGCGCCGACTTTCCGCTTTGTGGGGGAGTGGGGGAGCCACGAAGAGCCCCGGTCGGACGGCTTCGACGAGGCTCCCGTTGAAGTCCCCAGCCCGCGGCAACGCTTGCGCATTGCGAAGCAGCAGGTGTCTCCCTCGCCCACCCACCCGCTTCGACTCTCCTCCAATGCCATCCGTCCGTGACTTCTGCGCTTCCCTTCCACACACACGCACACACACACGCACATGCGCGCCTCGCGGGGCCGCCCTGCCAGCGCCGAGCGCGCTAGCCTACCTTTTTTTCAGGCAGCCGCCTTACGTGGTGGCGAGCGCAAGCGGCAGCCCGCGTGGCGAGGCGAGGCGGGGCGAGGGCGAGGCGAGAGGCGCGCCTTTCCTGCCTTCCTTCCTCAGCCTCCCCTGCGCTCCTTCGTTGCGCGCGCGGATGCACGAGGCGCCGCGGGCACGGACGCGGTGGGGAGGGGAGGGAAGGGGAGGCGGCTCTTTTTCCACCTGCGCTCCTCTCGAGCCAGCCTGGAGCTGGCACCGCGACGGCTTGCCCTGGTCCGGTGCTTACGCTTGGGGCGAACAATGGGCTGGCGAGAGGCGACGGCCGCCGCCGCCGCCGCCGCCGCAGGAGCAGCGGCAAAGCTTGCTGCATAAAAAGGAAGCGGGGACTCCTCCTCCTCCTCCTCTCCTCCTCCTCCTCCTCGAGAGGAGAAGCCAAGGTGACCAACGTTCCGGGGGGCTCGTCCCGTTGTGTGCTCGCTGTTGTGGTCGTTATCTCTGTGTCTGTCCATCCATTTCTTCATGTTGTGAACGGAGGGGGGGGGGACGCAGGTTATGCAGATAACCTCCCCCACCCACTCATCACCCCGCATGACATTTCCCTTGTTTAACTTCTCCACCCACACCCACCCTCGCCCATACCGACATTAAATGAGTTAGGCGGAGGCTTTTCTGCACCCCCCACTTCCCTCCCTCCCTCCTTAAGAAAGGGCTGGGATGGAGTTGTGAATGCAGAAGAGCTGCTGCCACAATATTGGGAGAGCCTCAGTGTTATTGGGTTTGTTTATTCGGGGGTGGGGGTTGGTTAATAGAGGGGAAAAGAAAATGTCCCCAAGCCTTTATTGCCTGTGTCTGGTCTGTCATTTCATTCATCATCTTGGCTCAGAAATGGTGGCTGAGGAGCCTTTAATTTGGGGTGCTTCTATGCCTTGAGGTTGTTCTTTTAGGGTCTTCTTTCAGTCCGTGCCAGCGGCATTTTATTCTTGAGGAAGGGAGCGCTATATTCTGTCTGCATTTCCCTTCATGTTTCATGAAGGCATAAGGTGTTATTTCTTTCCTTTGTTTTTTTTCCCCCAACCCCCCCTCCTCCCCATGGGCAGCTTTAAACCTGCTCATCCTCCCTTTTTTGCAGTCATATTGATGGAAGAAGCATCTGCTGGTTTATTTAGACATCTAAAGCCTATTGCATGCTCCTTAATATTGCTGCTAACGAGGCACTGAATTTGTCTGTGTGTGTGTGTGTGTTTTTTTAAATGTCTTTTCATTGAAGAGGACGGGTTTAAATATGAACGAAGACCCGACGGTTAATTTATCATGGCTGCCTCAGGATCCCTTAGAAACCAGCCCACCACCAGAAAACATCTCGGCTGCAGTCACCTCTCGCATTCCTTCCAGTGACCCCGAACCGGGATTTATAGTCAACCCTTGGGATATTGTCTTATGTACTTCAGGAACGCTGATCTCCTGTGAAAATGCGGTTGTGGTCCTTATCATCTTCCATAATCCCAGTCTTCGCGCCCCAATGTTCCTCCTGATAGGCAGCTTGGCCTTGGCAGACCTTTTAGCGGGAATTGGATTGATCGTCAATTTTCTTTTTGCTTATCTTCTCCAGTCGGACTCTACCAAGCTGGTCACAGTTGGCTTGATTGTCGCCTCTTTTTCTGCCTCTATCTGCAGTCTGCTGGCCATCACTGTAGACCGATACCTCTCCCTTTATTATGCTTTGACTTACAATTCTGAGAGGACGGTGACTTTTACCTACATTATGCTTATTCTGCTCTGGGGCGCTTCAATCTGTGTGGGGGTGCTGCCCGTCATGGGGTGGAACTGCCTGAAAGATGAGTCCACCTGCAGCGTTATCCGGCCCCTCACTAAAAATAACGCGGCCATCCTCTCGGTCTCCTTCTTGCTTATGTTCGCTCTCATGTTACAGCTGTACATTCAGATCTGCAAAATTGTGATGCGCCATGCTCACCAGATTGCCTTGCAGCATCACTTCCTAGCAACTTCTCACTATGTGACCACCCGAAAAGGAGTATCGACTTTAGCCATTATCCTGGGAACCTTTGCTGCTTGCTGGATGCCTTTCACACTCTATTCCTTAATAGCTGACTACACATATCCCTCTATCTACACCTACGCCACCTTGCTTCCAGCCACGTACAATTCCATCATCAACCCTGTTATATATGCTTTCCGAAATCAAGAAATACAAAAGGCACTTTGGCTCATCTGCTGTGGCTGCATACCTTCAAACATTTCTGCGAGGGCCAGATCACCCAGCGATGTTTGATTAACACAGCAGAGGACCGTTGTCTATTTAGCATTGTGATGTGTGAGCCCTGCTGCTCTCAATACATTGTACATATAATAGATTCACAGTCAGTCTGTGGGGAGTATTTACATTTAAAACAAAAAAACAAAAGCCTGTTGACCAAAATAAACCATATTGTGTAAGTCCAGAAACAATCCTGGAAGTTGCAATATTTTTTTTTTTTCTGGCAAAGTTTAAGCGTTGCTTCGATTCTGTCCTTTAGTTTCTTCCAGGATCCAAAGAGAAGTGAGCTCTGTGGATTGTAAGAAATGGATTGGTAGATTGGCTTTTCTCTGTTTGAATGAATGGAAGCCCACTTTGCAAAAGAGCTGTGTGTATCAGATGAAGAGTATTAGAGGCAGAAGGCTGTTAGATTCTATGGAACACAAATAGGTGATGGTAAGAAATTGTCCTGCTCATGGATTTTCAGGTAGCATCTGGCTGACCACCATAAGAGCTGTGTTCTGAGCTAGGTGACCAGTGGTGAGATCCAACAGCATGCATAAAAACACACACACACACACACACTAGATTAAGTATCTTACTTAAAAGACTTCCATGGATTTCAACGGCACAGTCCTTACATTGAGTAAATGTGTGTCTGATGTATTGTAGAGACATGTTAAGATCCATATTATAGCACACAAGTGATGTTTCAATCTGCAGTGCTGTAGTTCCTAAAGCATCACTATTGATTTGGTTAGACATTCCTCTCCAACCAATGCAGTCCAGAAATATATGTAGTCTTTCCCTTTTTAACATCGTAACTTCAAAATTAGGAAGCAAGGCAGAAGCAAGGGCAAAAATAAGACAGATTTGGGATCTGTAACTTCCAAAACCTTTTTTCAGCCCTCCACTGTATTGCAACCTGGGAGGAATAAGTAGATCAGCTAGCCTAAATAATTTTCATTCCAAATACCCGCAGAGGAAACAAAAAATGTTGAGAAAAGAACAACATCCTTCTTAACATTCATCCTGTTATGAATTTGGGTGGATCCTGGGTTTCTTGGAAGTTCTGACTTTTAGTATGGGTTTATTAGAAGAGCAGACAAAATCTGTAACTTTGAGCAGGAGACAGCTACTGAATATTTCACTAATAACCCAAGACTTCATCCTGGGATCTATGTTCCCATCTGAATTGTAGGATGAATGGAAACAGCCTCATCTGTTTAGTTTATCGCAGATGGGCCTATATTTATTTATTTATTTATTTATTTATTTATTTATTTATTTATTTATTTTATTTGTCAAACGATTATAACAGGTATAAGTATAAACATAGTTATGAATACATGAAATGGATACATATAAGAAAAATAAAAAGAATCAATAGGACAGGGACGGTAGGCACGTTGGTGCGCTTATGCACGTCCCCCTACAGACCTCTTAGGAAAGGGGTGAGGTCAATAGTAGATGGTCTAAGGTTAAAGTTTTTAGGGTTTGGGGAAGATATGGAATGATATATTTCCAATGCAAGCCTCTGGCTTAGGATGGCTATAGGGGTGAACCTGTATTTGATTTCTATCAATGCCTTCTAATCCTGCCACTCAAAGGAGCTTACTTAAAACAAAAAACAGTAGTCCCTTTATATCTACGATAGGGAAACTGGTCCTTCAGATAGTTCTGGGTAACGATTTCCATCATCCCCATCAGGGTGCTTATGTTGCCTGGGGTTTATGGAAATAAAGTCCAACAACAATAACATAAATTATGCTAGAGAACAATTCCCATAATTTATCTAACAAGCAAAAAACAAAAGAACAGCCTCTTTCTAAATTGTTTACACAACTAGGAATAAATTATGCTGTTTCATTTTTTTTCTTTGCTAAAAGAAACGTTCTTTTTCCTCTTTATTTTTTTAAATGCAAAAATCATAACTTTATTAATATAAAACTAGGCTGTAAATTCAGTGAAAATCTAATAACCCAGGAATACATTGATGCTTATGATTATAAATTCTGAACAACTCATTTTGCAATAAATATGACTGTTATGCAGTGCTTGAGATCCAAATATTCAGAATTCCAGACAGATTCAATTTTTCAGGTGGTGTTGCCCACATATATGGTGACAAACCATTACTTCTGAATGTTTAACTTCACAGACCTACTACTTAAACTATCTTATTCACTGTTAAATAAACAAGGGCATGCAAACAGATTGTTGAACATTTTTTATATAGGGGCAGCTGGTTATTTTTCTAAACATTCATTTTTAAGGCTCCAAGAACAATTTAATGACATAAGCTACTTAATTTCAGCATTTTATCTCCATCATCAATATGTAATTGCTCTGTAAAATATGCGCTGAATTGTGTGTGTGTGTGTGTGTGTGTTTCATGACATTTTCTTTGTTCTGGCTCCAACCTCAAAGCTTGACATTTTCAAGTGGGAGCACATGTGACCGCCAGCCCCCCATCCCACATAATGAAATGTGCATAAAACATGTTGTCTATTTTAATAGCTACATATCCTTCATATCAAAGCACAATACTGAATACATATTATTCCATTTCCTTCCAGGATATTGGCTTTTTTGTGATGGATGGAGCATATTATCATGACAGAGGGTTCAGTGATGCAAGGCAACATGGTTGATTTCTGTAGATGAGAACCTTTTGGAGCACAGAGCAGAAAAAAATGATTTAAAATTATATTCTATAAAATACAGCATTTCAAAGCCATTGTCATGCGCACTCACTAAAGTAAATGTGACTTATTTTGATGGAAGATAAACACATGTATTTGCCGTCTGAGCCAGGGGTGGCCGATTTCTGATGTCTGCATTGGGGACACTTCCCAGCTACAGGCTTATATATTTCACTAAGCAGAACAAAGAAACCAATCTGGAACAGCGTGTGAAAAAGTTCTGAGCATCTTTCCAGTTGAATTAATTGGCTTTTTTTTTCCCTAATTGAGATTCTCCATGGACCAAATCCAACAGTATTTCTACTACTGCAGCCTTGTGCACATATTCCAAGCCTGCCACAAATTTTGGAGAATAGGAGGAGAAGGATTATGATCCTCCAGTAATGCCTGCTGTGTTACTGGAAGGATTATGCCTTTGAACTCAATCTTTGCTCCCTGCCCATCAGCAAGGGGCAGCTTCCTACATCTCTATGTCTCCATGCTATACAAAGCACCATCTGTTGAATTTTAGCCTGTGGAGAAGCTGCTCAAAACATAGAAGCTCTATCAGGGAAAAGGTGGCGCTCCTTTCATGCAGCAAAAGAAAAGGGCTGACTTAAGATTCAGGAATTCATTGGAGCAAAAGTCTATGAAGTAAGGGAGGGCAGTGGAAATGTCTGTAGACCCCCAAATGTCAATCCAAGAATATGATGTCTGTCCAAGAATATGATTGCTATGCATTTATATGAGTTTACACATCTTCTGAATGTTAAAGATATGCTATATTGTTGCAGTGGTATCTTTCTGTATAAATTGTTTAAATTTTAATTGTAATAGAAGAAATATTGAAAGTTATATTTAAAAAAATACTGTTATAATATTATAGATGGAAGGAGATGCTATATTGCTGACACTGAATTTTATTAACTCAAGGGCTGATTCAGTCAAGTGAAATTGTGATAAGACATTCTTCTAGTGCAGCAGGAACTATTTTTCCATTTTTTAGGTGAAAAGCCTTGAACTTAATTTGCGTCCTGCCCGGAGTGCACTCTCTTGTGTATCACACTGCTTTTCACTGGGCAAGTTCTCCCCTACCTTCAACTGAAGGTTGAGGAAGTCCAGGAATGCACCTTCTCAACGAAACATGTTGGAATTGATTCTTAATCTTTGTCTTTTGATGTGGTTATGCTGATGAACATGTCTTTTGTGGCAAGTTTCTATGGTGTTAACAGTTTACAAGGTCTACCCAGAACCAATTCTCATAGGTGTGAAAAGGCCTCGTTTTGAGACCATAGGGCAATTTTTCCCAACTTGGTGCCCACTAGATGTGTTGGGATTTTCATTTTCATAAAGCCCAAGCATGATGGCCAGTAACGTATCTGGAGGGCAACAGGCTAGGGAAGCACCCATAATGATTTGTACTGCAATAACCTAGATTTTATGCCAAATTAAACTCTAGTTTGTTTGCTTTTTTCATCTTGAACACTGTAAGGACTTATCCAAGTGAATGTACTGACCTTGTCATTTACTCCAGACTCACAGATAATTAGACCAAGAATCCACATCTCAAAATTATAACGTGTCTCTGGGTGTACATTTGTACTATATGGAAGTTCTGATTGTTTCTGGTTTTACTCTAGGAACAAAGACATTTGGCATAATGCAATCTAGAAGGAATGCTCTTGATTTTTATACAAAGTGTACCAAATTTATGATGTATGACAACTATATGTTAGCTTGTTTACTAAAATTAAAAAGTCAATTGATTTGAGTTTGTATTACCCTGGTAAGAGAAGGAAACACTCTGTTAAAATGTTGTAGAAAAAACTTTCGTCTCTCTCTTCCTTATGTGTCCAAGAATTGGATGTGTACTGTATTATCTATGCCTTGCCAAGGAAATGAATAGCAAAAACTATTAGACATGAATAACTACCGCATAATGCCAAATCCTGACAAAAAGCTGTAGTAAATGAGGAAATACGTTACTCTTTTCCACATTCCTTTTCTTCAAACTGTAATTTGGTCCAGATAAAGTAGTAAGACAGATGAGGGACCTATAGATTTATAGGTATTATTAGACTTATTCTGCACTGTATGACCCATAGATAGTACAGTACAGAATGTTTAGTTCCCTGCAGCTCTAGGACCAAACATGAAGAGTTGTAGTGCTGCAAAACCTGAAAGTGTCATAGTTTCCTACTTGTGAGGTAAAGTCTATTGGTTTCCAAATGAGTGAGCCTGATTTACACATTTCACCATAATCACAGTTTTATTCCATAATGGCAAAAATTAAGTAGAAGCTAGGGAGTTTGACGCTCATTCATATACCACCATCATGATACTCTGTGTGTGTGTGTGTGTGTGTGACAAATATTTATCAATATTTTTTTCTGGGTATTTATTTACTTATATTGGTAATGGTTTCTTGCAATTGAATGGCAAGACTGACTCAATTAACTGTAAATTCTAATATGGATGAGCACTCATTAAAAGAAAACTTAGTTTCTCAAAAACTCTGGCTAAGTTCATACATCAGTCAGTTCATATTTCTCACCAGGCTCAAGGTTAATTCAGCTTTTCATCCTTCCGAGGTCAATAAAATGAGGACCCAGATTGTTGGGAGCAATATGCTGACTCTGCAAACCGCTTAGAGAGGGCTGTAAACTCTGTGAAGTGGTGTATAAGTCTAAGTGCTATTGCTATTACTATCAGGCTGAAACATGTTTGTTTAGCCTTGGTTTATTAAATAAACCATAATTGGCTGTGTTCATTCAATGCATTAAGCTAAAACCAAAACAACACATTATGATTTACTGCAAACCTAATGACCGGATGGGGTGGATTTCAAATTGCATGAAATAAATGCATGCCAACAAGAAGAAAGTACATAGATAGATTTAAAATGGAGAGAATTTGATTTCAGTTTCTATAATATGTATAAATAGGGAATGTATCATTTCCTTAACTTCCCAAACTGTTGGATTGGAGTCATGCACTTAATTTTTAACTTGACTTAAATCACTCAATAGGAAAAGGTTGGTCCACATTGGAAAGGTATTCCGTTTGCCAGTGGAGGTTTGGTACTCCAAATTTAGAGTTGCAATCCGGAAGAGGGGAAATTAACTGTTTGCCTGTGCTTTCACCCCTTCCAATAATCCACTTCTGCACATAATTTGAAAGGGAACCTGTTCAGGCACTGCCGTAGCATTTTTGACTGGGCTTGGGCAGTGTACTCACCAACCATCAGGTATCATGACCTGTAATTCATGCTCATGTATACAATCCTTCTGCCTCTTCTGCTAATGTAATTGCAAGCAATAGCATGGCTAGGCCATTCCTCCTGTGAGACTTTCAAGAAGAGATTGGACTGCCATTTGTCAGTAATGGTGTAGGGTCTCCCGCTTGGGCCTATAAGGTCCCTTCCAACTCTGATTATCTGTATTATTATAGAGCAAAACTGGCAGTTCATAAGTTTTATTTTACTGATGCAAATGCTGCCATATTGAAATTTAGAAAAGAATGTTTACAGAATACCTGCACAAATAACGGTTGGTCTAAGTTATTGAGTAAAGTAAAAATATAATTACCATTATTGCACAAGAGATTTCAAATATCTTTATTCTTATCTGTTATATGAGGACCAGTTTTAATGGGTACATATGCCTTTTCAGAATGTCAGTTTTACACCAAGTAATGGGGAATATTCTCCCCAGTTACCCCAAATGGAAGTCAAAATGGAAACTGGCAAAAAGAATAGTTGTATTTTCACTTTACCTTAAATTACATTGAATATGCTACATAGGAATATTTCACACATGTCATCACATATGTCCTCTTGCCCAGCTGTGTGAACTGGTTCTAAATGAATTTTATATGTTTTATATGTACTCATTTCTAAAACAGCCTTTGCATGCTTGGCATTGGCAACTCCCCTTTCTAACCAATTGAATCTTTCAGCCTGCTGTGAGTGACTAAGCTTTTGAGCACTATGCATTCCCAGATGTTCAAAGCCATGACTCATATCTTAATTTTAAAGTATCAAGATCTTTCTCTCTCCCCCTCTCTCCCTCTCACACACACCACTGTTTGGAATATGGAAGGAATATGGCAAGCCTAAAATGGATTGATTGAATAGGCTGTCTGCCTTTAAAAATGTGATAAGCAAAATAGGTGAACAAACATAATCCAAATGACATTTGACATACCAATTGAATTCTTGAAATACGTACCATATAGCTAACTTCTCATTGGTTTCCAAGTGAAATAGCAAGATGCCAAAATCATCATTTTAAAAAGTGGAATATTTTTTAAGCATCCAGAGTCTCCATTTATGGAAAGTTTCTGATATAGTAAGGAAGAGTTTTTGTTTTGCGAAACGTCTCAGTTTCACTCCTTTCCAAAATGATCTGTTGGATCCTCTGAAACAAGGGATAAAAAATGGGTCTGAATTCTGAAAGGCGAGAAGGAATCAGCTGACAAGGTTGCCAGATGGAGTATTCCATATAGAAGGGGGTTCAATGGGTTGCTCCCCCTGGAGAATCAGAATGGGGAGCTGCGGTCAGATCAATATTACATCATAAAATAGAAGAATATCCAAGCTACTCTAAGCAATAGAGCAGGGGTTCCCAAACTTGGCAACTTTAAGACTTATGGACTTCAATTCCTAAAATTCTCCAGCCAGCATAGCTGAAGTCCACAATCCTTAAACCAAGTTTGGAGACCTCTGCCGCAGAGCCATCTGGAGTGAGTGGGACCTAACTAGGGTAATCCAAAGGATTCTGAAAAAAGATGCTTTGACTGGCATCCAAAACCCAGTGAGTAAGAAGCTAGGGATTGTAAACAGAGAACATCTTTTACACCATTATCTTGCAGAATTCAGGTGAAATAGTTTGAAGAAGTGGTGGGATTCAAATAATTTAACAACCGTTTCTCTGCCCTAATGATTTCTTCTAACAACCAGTTCACCAAACTGCTCAGAAACTTAACAACCGGTTCTCCCCAAGTGGTGCGAACTGACTGAATCCTACCACTGGTACCAGCCCAGTAAGTAAGAATCTGCATGGAAGCACATTGCAAACACTTGTTGAATCAGACATACGTATTTATTGTAGGTTCTCATGGTGTATTATATCCTAAAATAAATCGCCTATAACTTTTTACGTATCCTATAAAATATTGTATTTTCCGGTTAGAGCTGCTGACGCGACCTTCAATTATTTGAAAGGCTATCACATGGATGATGGAACAGATTTAAGTTCTGCTGCTTACAGGCACAGGACTCAAAGTAACACGAGGGATTAAAGTGGTGGGGAAAACAAATTTAAGTCGAATGTTAAGGAAGATTACCAAATGGACCATGTACACTGGAGGAAATAGAAAATCTTGGAAGTTGGATGCCTATTTTACAGGAGGTTTTTAATCAAGCTTAGGTGCAGGTATGTTACAACCACTTATATTGTGACTGTTCAAAGTTACAGTGCTATTGAAAAAAGTGACTTGGGTCCTTGCCCTTACAACAGTGGTGGAATTCAAAAATTTTTACTATCGGTTCTGTGGGCATGGCTTGGTAGGCGTGGCAAGGGAACGATACTGTAAAATCCCCATTCCCTCCCCACCTCATTAACCTGCTTTCCAGCTCCGTTCTCCTGTGCAGGGCAACAAAAGAAGACCCAGCCTATCAGCTGGGACTCGGGAGGCATAGGGAGGAATAGATGGGGCTGGGACCAGTCAGAGGTGGTATTCCGAACTACTCAAAATTTCCGCTACCGGTTCTCCAGAACTGGTCAGAACCTGCTGAATACCACCTCTGCCTTACAAATATAACATTCCCAGGGTCATGTGATGAAAATCTGGGCACTTGGCAACTGGAATATATGTACAACTGTTAAAATATCCGATGGTCATGCGATTGCCATGGCTTCCAACAAGCAAAGTGATTTTGCGATAAGCTGGATTTGCTTAATAATCACATGATTCATTTAACAACTGAAGTGATTTACTTAGCAACTGTGGCAAAAAAAATAGTAAAATTGGGATGGACTCACTTAACAGCTGCCTTGCTTAGCAACAGAAATTCTTGTTCCAATTGTAGTCATAAGTTGCTCAGAGTCACCCTGAACCCCAAGATGGGTGACCTATAAATTTAATAAAATAAATATATAAACAGAGGGTTATCCTTAAACCCAATTTTTGTCCTATGTAAAATAATAGCACCCAGAAGTTTCAGTTACTTAAAATCATAACCAATTCCAATAGAAGAAAATACAGTATATGAAGCTTAGTTTTCATCTGTGAAGTCTTCCTTGGTGCTCTGCAAATTGGGTTGCTTGCAGATGTTTCATTCTCCAACTAAGTAACATTATCAGTATCTGTGCTGACATCAACTAACGACACTGTTACTTATGTTGGTAATGAAATAACAGAATAACAGAGTTAGAAGGGACCTTGGAGGTCTTCTAATCCAACCCCCTGCTGAAGCAGAAGACCCCTATACCCGTGATAGCGAACCTATGGCACGCGTGCCGCAAGTGGCACATAGAGCCATTTGTGCTGGCACATGAGCCGCAGGGAGACTTACCTCACTGTGCATGCGCACGCCTCACAACTGCTTTTTTTTGGGGGGGGGAGGTTGAATTGAGGCCTTTTTTGGCCTCCTAAAAGCTTGGAAAAAGCCTCTGACAGGCTTCTCAGGACGAACTATAGGCCCATTTTGAACTATAGGTCCATTTCCTCAGTTCCTGTAATACCCAAAGTGACAAAACGGGCCTATAATTCAACCTGAAAGGCCTTGCAGTGGCTTTTTCCAAGCCTCTGGGAGGCCTAAAAATCAACTGTGAAGCGCAGTAAGTAAGGGGGTAGGGGCAGTGGGCAATTGCACGTGCATGCACAGGGAGCATGGGGGTGTGTGCATTGCATTCTGGGTGCCAGCACACAAGTGTGGGCACGCTGATGTGCTCGCAATTTTTGCCACAGGAACCCAAAAAGTTTTGCTACCACTGCCCTATACCATTTCTGACAAATGGCTGTCCAGTCTCTTTTGTAAGCAAATAGCTGAGCTGGGAGACCACCAAGGGCTCCATTGTAACCAGAGCAGTGGTGCGATTCAACCGGTGTAATAACTGATTCATGTGCGCATGTGCGCCAAACACACTCCGCGTTTTAAAAAGCCTCTAATACTTACCGCAGGGACAGACAGGCGGGCCTACATACTCGTAGTGAACCAGTTTGGAGCCAGCTGATCATCGGAACAAGGGGTTCTCTCGAACTGGTCTGAACTGGGAGAATCCCACCCCCTGAACCAGGGTCAAAGTAAACCTTTGTGCAAGGCTAGAGAGAAGGCAAGGGAGAGAACTAAGAGATCCTTGAACATGTAGTGCTTCATTTTCCATTAAAACAAGGAGACTAGCTGATCTGTATTGCCTCCACATTACAGGTAGTCCTCAAGTTACAACCGTTCATTTGGTGACTGTTTGAAGTTAAAATGTGACTTACGACCATTTTTTTCACACTTAACAACCGTTGCAGCATCCTCCTGGTCATGTGATCAAAATTCAGACACTTGGCAATTGACTCATATTTATGACAGTTGCCAAGTCCCAGGACCATGGGATCCCCTTTTGCGACTTTTTGACGAGCAAAGTCAATGGGGAAGCCAGATTCACTTTACAACTGTATTATACTAACTTAATAACTGCAGAGATTCACTTAATGTCTCTGGGAAGAAAGGTCATAAAATTGGGCAAAACCCACTTAACAACTATCTCGCTTAGCAATAGAAATTTTGGGCTCAGTGGTGATTATAAGTCAAGGACTACCTGTAATGATGTCATAATCAAATTACATATTTACATTGCTTCCCACAAGGTGTTCTGACCCAAACCCTTTCCCAATAAGACGAACAATAATCAAAGGGAACAGAAACCTTTTAATGAGTCTTACGAATCCCCGATTAAAAGGCTGCTGCAAACTAATTAACTTTGATAAGCACAAACCTTGCCAAAACTTTACAAGACTGCCAAGAATCACAGATAAGAAATATTTCACAACACAAGAGTCTTCAAATACCAATTTAAGATACTGTAATGTCCATGAGGCCAAGTTTCAAAACGTCTTTGCTTCTTGCAAAGAACATTCACTTCACAGCTGGCTTTTATCTTCATAATGGCTTTTATCTGGTATAGCCTTTACCTTGCAGCCTCACTCCCGAGTCACCCATGCTGTTGCAGCTGCTCTTTCCTGCGAGCAATCCTGCATGCACGCACACTTGGCACAGACTCCTCGGGAACCTCCTCATCGCTGCTGCCAGCCCCCACAATCTTTGAAAGCAGCAGTCCACTCCCTAATGGTCCTGGCCCCTCATCTGAGTCCTTGCTCTCCTCAGCCATCTGCACCTGCTACCGGTTAACCACAACACAGGGCTTAGTCCAGTTATGGTGTAGGGATAAGCATTCATGTCCTGGATACCAATATAAGTTTTGCCTGCCCTTGCAGAGGTGTGGATTGAGTCTCCATTGACCTTTTTTGGTAGCATAGTTATGTATTAAAAGCTGTGCTCATTTCTTTAACATCCATTTTTCAATACTATTTCAGATGAATTTTTAAACTAAGCACCAAAACCTGCTCCAGGATCATGCCCTTTAACTTCTTATGCATAAACTGTTTCACTTAATAAAGTTTTCTTAATAAAGTTTACTTAATCAAGTTTAAATTTCATTTTTGCCCAATGGATTTCAGTACCAGCCTCATAGTAATCTGATCTTTATCATTAAAAGATTTACAGATCAACAGAGTTGTAAGGGACCTTGTAGGTCATCTAGTCCAACCTCCCACCCAAGCAGGAGACTCTACATCATTTCTGGCCAATGGCAGTCCAATCTCTTCTTGAAAGCCTCCAGTGATGAAGCTCCCACAACTTCTGAAAGCAGGCTGTTCCATTGGTTGATTGTTCTGTCAGAAAATTTCTCCTTATTTCTAGGTTGAATCTCTCCTTGGTCAATTTCCATCCATTATTCCTTGTCTGGCTTTCAGGTGCCTTGGAAATAGTTTGACCCCTTCCTCCTCTCTGTGGCAGCCCCTCAAATATCAGAACACTGCTATCATGTCTCCCCTGGTCCTTCCCTTCACTAGACTACCCACGCCCAGTTCCTGTAACCATTCTTCATATGTTTTAGTCTCCAGTCTCCAATGGTGTTGCATACCAAATATATAATTTTAAATCTTCCGAGAGTGATATCCTTGTTTCTTTTCCTGCTTTCAACATTGAAAATCCAAAACCAATTCCAATCAATGTCATTCCCTTTGAGGGCTGCTGTTAAGACCGAGAACTGCCATTAGGAACTACATCTAGATGAATGTTACAAACGCAAAACTAGTGGTTCCCATGTACGAACTTTGCTCTCTTTACTTTGTTTTTGCAACTGCATTGATGTACAATAGAGTGATAAGGTGATAATGCAAGACATCTGGAAACATCAGGCTAGAGAAGACTTAGATAAGATCAGAACAGCGCTTGGTATAAGGACAACATACTAAAAATAAGAGTAACTTCATCTGGCAGTCTGAACTAAACAGTGAAAATACTACTTCCTTGATATGTAAAATACTGATTGTGGTGTTCTGCTGAATCCCACTTTTTGTGAGTCACACTAGTTGACATTCACTGAGCTAGATTTCGAGGGATGTATCAGCAGAAACCTCCGACTGCAAAACAGAACATTATGTACAATGCTGAGATTCTTCAAATATCAACATGGTTTTACATAAGATATTTCTTTTTGCCACGAAGAGAATCCTTTAAAAAAAAAGAACATTGTTGACCCATTGTTGAAAGACTTCTGTAATGATTTCACTTGGTAAAGCAGAGGTAAGCTAACAGGATTTGGCTGTGCTTTCCTGCAGTGCATGGACAGGAAGCAAATCAAAACAATAATATCTGTGTTGTTCTCCTAGCTCAGTACTCTTGAAACTAGTTTGACTTGGGCATATTAGTGTCCAAACATAGCTTCAGGACTGAGCAAAAGGCAGAACAGGCTTATTAGATAATTAGATGATCAGCAACACACTAATAAAGAATTCAGAAGCTGGAGAACTTTCAGAACATCAAGCAATTTAGAAATCTACTTGTCCATACATTTGTACTAGAAGTCATAAAGGCCTTTTGCTTATTACTACAATCTTCATGTTTTGCTGCCATATCACGCTCCTGTGAGCTATGCTGGAGATATAAACATAATCTACTAAAGCTCAGTTTGCTAAGCCTTTGTGTGTAATTGCCACTGCTGTTTTTGTCACACACATTACTGTAAATGCTTCATTGCTTCCCACTCAAGTTAAATGATCGTGATGTTGTATAGTTTCTTTCCTGTCAAGAAAACCATTAGTTTTATTTGTCTTAGCCATTAAAAATACATAGAGGAAACATTTGGAACATACAAAAACTCACACTATTATAATAAAATAGATTGGGGAGGGGATTGCTTTTGGTGGCTGATTGGGAGAGGGGGCATAACAAATTGTGGAGTTAAAGGCTCCAGTAAACAGAGCAGTGTTGCAGAGTGGGAGGAGCTTGTCACGGAAATAGCCAAAGTCACAAAGCCCTTTTTTCTGTGAAAGGAGAAAAAATTGGGGGGTTTTCTTTATTTTTAAAACCTGTACTAATTTTAGGGCTGAAGCAAAAATGTTCATGTTTCCTGCTTCAGCATGATGTAAAACTGCACTGCCAATTTTCAATAATTGATAGTAAGCTGGAGGAGGCTATCATAGGCAGTTCAAAAAGGATGCGGGCTCAGTAACTGTATGGACCTCAGCATGGAGTCCCGCCAACCATATAATTTTTCATCTCCCCCCCCCCGGGGAACAGAGAGGCCCACTCTTACAGTGGACAATCCAACTCAGATAGTCCCTCCTACATCTTGAAAATATCCAAATCTCTTCCTAGGATAGGTTCTAAATTGAGAGAAATAATAGTTGCCTTCTTCTACGACAGTCAGACCACAGCCTGAATTATTTATTTATTTAGTTTTTTAGGTATTTTTAGTTTACTTTATTATCATTGCACCTCCTACAATGAAATTAAATACCCTCTTCAGTGTACATTATGACTATTAAAATAAACACAAACACACATCCTTCACATTCTATACATTGAATTGAAAACCCCTGATATTCAGTGGTGGGATTCAAATTTTTTTACTACCAATTCTGTGGGCGTGGCTTGGTGGCCGTGGCAGGGGAAGGATACTGTAAAATCTCCAGTCAGAGGTGGTGTTTGCCGGTTCTCCGAACTACTCAAAATTTCCGCTACCGGTCCTCCAGAACTGTCAGAACCTGCTGAATACCATCGCTGCTGATATTGCATTAATATTGCTATTGATTGATTGATTGATTGAATTTATATTGCTGCCTATTCTCCCATGGTGACCCAAGGCAGCTTACAGAATATAAAACCACATTTAAAACTAACAAAAAAAATCAAATAAATTAATATAGTACAATATAACAAAATCACCTCCCACCCACCCCTGCCCTGGCGACAGCAGATCACATGAGCCATTTGGTGACACCCTTAAAAGTAGGGTTTAGATAAGGGGTGGGATTTTAAAATTTTTACTACCGGTTCTGCGGGCATAGCTTGGTGGGCGTGGCCTGGTTTGGTGAGCATGGCAGGGGAAAAATACTGTAAAATCTCCATTCCTTCCTCATTCCTGGGGGAAGGTTACTGCAAAATCTCCATTCCCTCTCCACCCCACTAACCTCCTTTCCAGCTCCATTCTCCTGTGCAGGGCAACAAAAGAAGACCCAGCCATTCAGCTGGGACTCAGGAGGCAGAGAATAGATGGGGGCGGGCCAGTCAGAGGTGGTATTTGCCGGTTCTCTGAACGACTCAAAATTTCCATTACTGGTTCTCCAGAACTGGTCAGAACCTGCTGAATATCACCTCTGGCTTAGATCAAGTGGAACAGCTGCAAAGAATGGTAACATGGACAACTATGTACAGTTATTCCTCAACTTACAACCCTTCATTTATCAAAAGTTACATCGTTATAACATAAAATGACTTACAATCGATCCTCCTACTTACAACCATTGTAGCATCCCCAGGGTTACGTGATCAAAATTTGGGCACTTGGAAACCGGCATGTATTTATGACCATTGCAGCAACCTGGGGACCTATAATCACAATTTTTGAATCGGTGGGGGGGGGGAGCCAGATTCGCTTAACAAACACAAAAGTCATTTTAAAACACCAGAGATTTACTTAACAATTGTGTCAAAACAGGATGTAAAATCTGGCCTGACTCACTGCCTTGCTTAGCCATGAAAAATTCTGGCCCCAATTGTGGCTGTTGAATCCAGGACTACCTGGACAGGAAGAAGGGCAAAAGGAGAAGTGGAAACAACTGGGTCTTACAGAAAAAAATGACCGAAGAAGAAATAGGACTCTATCACCTTGGAGTGAGTAATAGTCATAAGTTAAACTTAAGGATGTCAGATTCCAACTGAATTTGAGGAAGGGTGTCCTAATGGCAGGAACAGTTCTAAAGAAGATCTAATTCAGGGGTGTCCAACCTTGGCAAGCTTTGCTGGCTGAGGAATTCTGGGAGTTGAAGTCCACAAGTCTTAAAGTTGCCAAGGTTGGACACCCCTGGTCTAATTACTGGATTCCTTTATAGCGAAGAAAAGACTAGATAGAACAGTGATCCCCAACCTTTTTTATGCCGCGGCCCGGTACCGGCATAAAAGATGGTGGCACCCAGCAAACCAGCGGCCCAGTAGGACTTGTTCCACGGACCGGTACCGGTCTGCGGACCAGTGGTTGGGGACCCCTGAGATAGATGGTTTGGTAACTACTATGTGCTTCAGTGTAAATTCATGCAATAAGAGGACTGCTTACCATGGCCTAATTCTTAAATTTTCCAGTTCTGTTTTGGTTATTGTGCAGAGGGCCAAAAAAAGGAAGGATCCCATCCAAGAGTGTCCTCAGAGTGTTAAAAAAAATCATAATGACAATCACAGTGATGCAATAGGTAAAGGTTTCTCTCGCACATACGTGCTAGTTGTTTCCAGCTCTAGGGGGCGGTGCTCATCTCCATTACAAAGCCGAAGAGCCAACGCTGTCCGAAGACGTCTCCGTGATCACGTGGCCAGCATGACTAAACACCGAAGGCCCATGGAACACTGTTACCTTCCCACCAAAATGGTCCCTATTTTTCTACTTGCATTTTTTTACATGCTTTCGAATTGCTAGGTTGGCAGAAGCTGGGACAAGTAACGGGAGTTCACGCTGTTACGCAGCGCTAGGGATTCGATGTGATGCAATATAATAGATGCACATAAAAAATAGGTGGGACTTCCTTCGCACCACCATGGGCGCAGTCATCTTTGACCGGACTCTGTATGGATACCTCTGAGGCCAACCTATAATCTCTAAATGTAGCTAATGCTTTTACTGATTTTTGATATTTTAAAGACGCAATTAATTATTTTTAAAAATCTGCACAAAGGCCATGCTTGGGATAATAAAGACTCCCTAAGCTCAGTCTTGATAGGATTCCAGTATGAATTCATTCAAGACTCTTTTCTCTCAACTACAGTAAAATCACTCAAGAAATAGTATGTTAGAAGAACTTGCTGAACAAATATGTTGAGTTGTTTGCTATTTTCATCATGGCAACATACCCAAATATTGTAACATTAGAGCATTGGGTTGAATGATCAGACATCTTCTAAATCAGGGGTGTCAAACTCAAGGCCCATGGAGTGCTTAAATCTTGCCCGTGGGGCTGGCCTGGAAATAGCTAAGAACCATCCCGCGGTGCCTCTGGCAGCCAAACCAGGGCACGGAGGGGGGGGGGCATTTTTGGCCTAGACGGGAGGCCACAATTTGGCCACCAGGGAGCTGCAGGAGGCATCTGTCCCATCTCTCCCCGCCCCACTCCGGCTGGCCCGTGGAGGAGAACTACAATGCTAAACCGGCCCTCGAAGGAATCTAGTTTGAGACCCGTTCTAAATTAACAAAGGAAAGACCTATGTAATTTTAGTTAGTTAGTTTACTTTATTGTCATTGCACCTCGTACAACCAAATTAAATGCAATCTTCAGTGTACATTATAACTATAAAAATAAAACACAAATACACATCCTTCGCATTCTATACAATTGAATTGAAAACCACTGATATTGCATTAATATTGCACTATCAAGTAGAATTCAATAGAGCTACTGCCCTGGGATAGAAGCTGTTTTTCAGCCTATTTCTCCTTGTTTTTATTATCCTGTACTGTCTGCCCGATGGTAATAGTTCAAAAAAGGGTGCCCAGGATGAGGTGGATCTTTTGTTTTGAACTTTCTTAAGGCAACAGGAGCTATAAAGCTCTTCCAAAGAGGGGAGAGGGCAACCAATCAGACATTTTCTAAATTAACAGACAAAGGAAAGATCTACGTGATTTTATTTACATAGTAATTGATAAGCATATACCTGGTTATAGCATGAAAAATATAAATGTTCATTTAAAGTGGCATTCGGGGGGGAAAATCCTTTCCTTGATATAGCATTTATTGGGGGGGAGGGGGAATTATGCATTCAAATCTAACTATCTTGTTTCTTGAGAAATTACAATCTGTCTCCCCCATCCATCACCCCCCCCCCCAAAGTACTCACCCCATGCCTGGCTAAACACACTAGTGCTTAACAAGTACACTGTGGAACAGAGCAGATTGAACAGCATTACATGATGGTCGTGACATCAACAGGAATACAAAGAATGGATTTCCCACATCTATTTGAATTGCAGAGTGGACAGAGGCTTATTTTTTTCACAGTTAAAGGGGTGTAAAGGGTAGTTTCAGTACCACCACCTACACCTATTTTTTGTAATTTCCTTATAGTCTTAAAAAATATTTCATATCTACATTCTTCCACTATGGCCCTTCATCTTTAATATTAGCAAATACAACTGTGTTCAAAAATCAAACGCAGCCTCCTAAAAGAATAATATCTATTGTTTGGTCATGAATCATTGTGAAGTTCAAATGAATTATGTGGGTGGATGTTCAATTTTAACTGTGTTTTGTGTTGTCACAGGTTCTTGGAGGGCTGTGCTTACATGATGGAAGTGTTTTATTTCAGCAAGAACCATCTCTGTATCAAAGCAAACTGCTATAAAATAAAACAGCTGGAAAAGAAAGTAGAGTTCATACTGAAATTTCCAGCAAGAATAGATGCAATGAATCCCACTGATGGCATATAAGCCTTCAGTTGCATACTTTTAATGAAGCAGAAAAAAATCCCACGCACAACTATGACTATAAATGGGGGCACTCCAGCAGGGAATAAACATGCAAAACTGCTACTGTGTATTGAACATAATGCTACTATAGTTTAACTATAGCAAATGAATTCACGGTTACATGTAACCTATTTTCTTGTCTTCTGGGAATAAAGCTGTTGTGTTGAAGTATTCAAGTTCTTTTTTCTCCAAAGAACTGTCACATATACCTTTGAGTTTTTCCTCCTGAAATAGACCATTATTATTATATACACAAAAATGTTGAAATCACATCCGCTATTTCTGAAGCTGCTGTTGGTCTAAATGCCTATCAGGTTCTTGTGGTAATATATCTGGATAGTATATGTGTGATTGAAGCAATGTGGCCTAATGGCAATAACAGATGGATTTTTTGTCAATTAACTATTGTTATTATTTTATTAGCTGCCCACTCCAATGGACTATGTTATAAGGATTATGGTGCCTAGAACAGTTTAAATATTGAAGCTCCAATTTGATTAGCATTTTAGCATGTTCACTCTTTCAAGGACTTCCATAAACAATCATGCATCTAATACATAATCGACACCTTGGCTGAAAGGCTGGCCATACGGGAGACCTTACAGGTTGTTATTGACTTATGAATTGGTTGCTTAGCAACAGTTTAAAGTAAAGATGGACCCCCTTCACCAAAAAAGCTATTTTATGACCTGATTTCAAAGTTGAGACTTTGAAATAAGGCTGCACATACATACCTGCAGTCGCGCAATTGCATTTTGGATGCTTGCCAACCAGCTCACCTTTATGGCTAATTGCAGCATCCTATGGTCATGTGATCACAATTTTCAATCTTTCTTTTACTGGTGTCTGGCATTTACTTCCAATATCCAGCAAAAAAAACCCTCTATGAATAAAATGGATTCACTTAATGACCACCACAAATCAGGTAATAAAAATCAGGTGATCAACCAAATGACTTACAACCATAATTCCAGCCTCAGTTATAGTCTATAAGTTGAAGACTACCTGCACAAGGTACAAGACTTCAGGAACCACTATTTTTATTTCCTAAGGATACCCATGTATATCCTTCATATTACATTTTCAGAATATTTTACAGTGTATGGGAGCTCCAGTTGTACTTATCTGCAACTTTTAAAGAAGCTACATTGTTTTTCTTAAGATCAGTTTTTGCTCTTCAATTGGCATGCAATGCTGGGAAAAGACACAGCTGCTTAAGGAATTTGAATAGAACAAAATAACAGAGTTGGAAGGGACCATGGAGGTCTTCTAGTCCAACCCCCTGCTTAGGCAGGAAACCCTACACCATTCCAGACAAATGGTTGTCCAATCTCTTCTTTAAAACTTCCAGTGTTGGAGCATTTGCAACTTCTGGAGACAAGTTGTTCCACTGATTAATTGTGCCGACTGTCAGGAAATTTCTCCTTAGTTCTAAGTTGCTTCTCTCCTTGATTAGTTTCCATCCATTGCTTCTTTTCTTGCCCTCAGGTGCTTTGGAGAATAGTTTGACTCCCTCTTCTTTGTGGCAGCCCCTGAGATATCGGAACAATACTATCATGTCATCACTAGTACTTCTTTTCATTAGACTATACATGCCCAATTCCTGCAACCATTCTCCATATGTTTTAGCCTCCAGTCCCCTAATCATCTTTGTTTCTGTTCTCTGCATTCTTTCCAGAGTCTCAACATCTTTTTTACATCTACCAAAGAACCCAAAATCCAGAGTCATTATGTTGCCCTTTTGCTTCTCAGATGACCATGAATAAATCTGAACAAAAACAGATATATGTAGGGAAATTATTCCTCTTGTCTAGCAATGTGCCTTTTTGGGATACATCCTTTTTTTCCATTTTAGATAAGCAACTGAAATATTCAGAGAGCATATTAATGGAGGGAATACATGATTTTTTTCAAGCACTGCAATTTTGTACCTTGAAAGCACATTTTTGGGCTAGGCACTGGACTTCACAAAACCATAGAGTTAGGCAGGACCTTAGAAGTTTTCTAGTCCAGCCTCTTGCCAACTGAAACCTTCCCCAACCTGATAATCTTCAGATGTTTTTTTTTCTTTGAAAACAATTTTATTGGTTTTTAAAAACAAACAAAACAAACAAAACATAAAAACATCCAACTTTCTTTCATAAATATAACTCTCCTAAACATTCGATGTGCTGGGTGGAGCTAATGCAGTCACACAAAACATCTGAAGATTATCGTATATTTATGATAATCTTCAGGTGTTTTGTGTGACTGCATTAGCTCCACCCAGCACATCAAATGTTTAGGAGAGTTAGGAATTGTAAGATAAAATCAAGAAAAACCAAGATCACATCTAATTAGAAGTTCATAAAAAGCATAAAAGGAAACCTCAAAGCACATTTTTAAATGAATTTGCAGAGCTGAAACATCCCTTTCCACACCAGCTGGCTGAAATGACCTCCCACCACCACCTTCTTTCATTCTCAGCTAAAAGCACTTTCTTCTTAAGTGTCAGCAGGTGGACAAGCAGAAAAGAAAGACTATATTTCACAGCAGAATACAAGAGATGAAAACAGCATAATATTCTCGTGCCTCAGACAATGGGAATGCTGTCCCCCACTTCAGGAAGAGGGAAGTCGTGGGGCAATCCAAATTTGCTAAAATATTAAAGCTATGTGCTTCTGTATACACACAAACATATACTGAATGGCATAACCAGGTAATTGGGATTGTGTACAAGAAATCTACACAAAATATGAGCTAGAGCAAGAGTCTTCAAACTTTGCAAGTTTAAGACTTGTGGACTTCAACTCCCAGAATTCCTGTGCTAACATGACTGGAGGAGGAATTTTGGGAGTTGAAATTCACGAGTCCCAAAGCTGTCAAATTTGAAGACCCCTGAGCTAGAGTCTAGATCTTCTCAAGTCCAGATAGGAGATTCCAGAGAAGGTCATGGAGAATAACAGGGCTGAAAACTTGTGGGACTTCCAGACCCAGATGGATAGGCAGGTACTGGTCAATCAACCAGACATTGTTATAGTACTGGACAAGGACCAGAAGACAGCAGTGATGATAGATGTAGTAATGCCAAGTGATACCAGGAAGGAGTGTGAGAATGGGCGTTGGTTCTTACCTGACAAGCCATTTCTCTTCGAGCTGCGAGGAGCATCCAGAGAGTGGGTGGTGCTTCCGTCTCTGCTGTTGTAGGCTGAGCTAAATTCCTGAGGAACGCTCCTCCTTCCATCACGTGACTCCATTACAGCGTTCCCCAGTTTATGCGAAGGCGAGAGGAAATAGAATTCATGCTCTCATCTTACTATACCTAGGTTCCTTGGCTGAAACAAGACCCCACCAGATGGTGAAAGAAAAGGGAGGGGCTGGATGCTCCTCGCAGCTCGAAGAGAAATGGCGTGTCAGGTAAGAACCAACGCCCATTCTCCTTAGAGCTGCTCGGAGCATCCAGAGAGTGGGACATACTAAAGCTCAGCCTGTCCTACAGGAGGGGTGCCGTCTGGTCTGTGGTCCCCTCGGGTTCCCTGAGAACCCTCTGAAGAACCCTTCTACCGAAGGAAGCCTCAGCTGAGGCATACCTATCAATCTTGTAATGTCTGATGAAGGGTGATGGGGAGGCCCACGTAGCTGCCCGGCAAATGTCAAGTATTGGAGCCTGGGTAGCCCAGGCAGCTGAAGTTGCTGCACTCCTAGTGGAGTGAGCCGTGATGCCCCTGGGTACCTGCAGGGCCTGAGCCTGGTACGCCTTGGCGATGGCCGCCCTTATCCAACGGCCTATGGTGGTTGGGGTTACCTTGAGCCCTTGTGACTTTGGTTGGAAGGATATAAACAGGGACTCGGACTTACGGAAGGGTTCAGTGCATTTAATGTAAATCCATAAGGCCCGTCGGACATCCAGGGTATGCCATAGTCTCTCCCTGTCGTGAGTTGGCCTGGGGCAAAAATTTGGGAGGATAAGTTCCTGGGTCCTGTGGAAAACTGAATTGACCTTGGGCAAGAAGGAAGGGTCAAGCCGGAGGACCACCTGGTCGGGATGGAATACGCAAAGGTCTTTTCTAACTGACAGCACAGCGATCTCTGATATCCTACGGGCTGAAGTGATTGCTACCAAGAAACTACTTTGAAGGATAGGAACTGAAGAGAGACCTCTCTTAGGGGTTCAAAGGGTGGTCTTGTGAGGGAAGTAAGAACCCTATTGAGGTCCCAGGTTGGGTACCGGTGGAGGGACGGAGGACGTAGATTTGTGGCCCCTTTCAGGAAGGCACAAATACGGGGGTGTTGTGAGAGGGAACTGGCCTCTTTACAGTGGATGACTGTGGATAAGGCTGCTATCTGACGTCTTAGTGTATTGGGGGATAGTCCCTTGCTGAGACCCTCCTGGAGAAAGTCAAGCACTTGAGCAATGGAGGGGGCCGTTGGGTCAATAAGAAGTTTGACACACCATTTACGGAAAATGGCCCAGGTGGCGTCGTAAATCCTTGTGGTTGAGGGTCGCCTGGCTGCTAAGATGATATCAATGACCTTGTTAGAGAGGTTTTCCCTCTTCAAACATTCCCGCTCAACCTCCAAACGGGTAGTTGAAGCCATTGGGGGTTCGGGTAGAGGAGGGGACCTTGAGACAGAGAGATTTTGTCTGCTGGGATCCTCCAGGGAGGGGCTACTGATAGGCTGCGAAGGTCCGCGAACCAAGGGCGACGGGGCCAATAAGGAGCTACAAGGAGCAGATCCGCCTTCTTGTGGAGTACCTTTTGAAGGACTAGGGGCACCAGTGCCAGAGGAGGGAAGGCATGAAGGAGGCCCGGGGGCCACGGACACCGAAGGGCGTTGTGGTCCTCTGCCCCTGGGGATGGGAATCTCGAAACGAACCTTGGAAGTTGGGTATTGAGGGGGGAGGCAAACAGGTCTACTACTGGCAGACCGAATATGGATGTCGCCTCCCTGAATAGAGATGGGTGGAGACGCCACTCCGACTGGTCTATGGTGGCCCTGCTCAATCAGTCCGCTCGGGTGTTGGAGATGCCCGAGATGTGGTCCGCCCTGAGGGAAAGGAGGTGAGACTCCGCCCACCAACAGAGGCGCTCGGCCTCCCTCATTAGGCGTGATGACTGAGTGCCCCCCTGATTGTTGATGTGGGCTTTGGCCATGAAGTTGTCGGTGAGGATGAGAATGTGGCGGCCGCGTACCTGGGGGAGGAAACTGCGGAGAGCCAGATGGACGGCGCGAAGCTCCAACCAATTTATGTTGCACAGTTTCTCTGTTGCTGACCATCTGCCCTGTGCTGTAAGGGACTGTAGGTGGGCTCCCCATCCGGACAGACTGGCGTCTGTGGTAACGGTGAGTCTTGGGGGCTCCTTGAGGGGGCAGCCCTTGTTGATAGACACTCTGCTCCACCAAAGGAGGGAGGTGAGCACCCTTGGTGAGATCTTGACCTTGTGCTTTGAGTTGCTTGATCCGGTTCTCTGATACGGGAGCAGGAACCACTGGAGGGATCTGGAGTGAAAACGGGCCCAGGTAATAATGGAAATACAAGATATCATTTTACCTAGTAACTGGGATAGCTCTAGGAAGGAAACCCTTTTAAGGCGTCTGATGTGTCTGACTGATTGCTGGATGCCGAGGATTCTCTCCGGAGAGAGGAACACCCTCCCTTTCACAGAGTCTATTACCGTCCCCAGGTGGATTATCCTGGTGGAGGGGGATAATTGGCTTTTCTTCCAATTGATGAGGAACCCGTGTTCCTGGAGAGAGGTCAGAGTGATTTGAGTGTCCCTCACTGCTTGTTCCCTGGAGGGGGAAAGGATGAGGATGTCATCCAGGTAACAGTGTAGTCGCATCGGGAGGGATCTGAGGTGGGCAGCTAGAGCAGCCAGGACCATGGTAAAGGTTCTGGGGGCAGAGGCCAACCCAAATGAGAGCACCACGTATTGAAAGTGGAGGTTATTGTAGCAGAAGCGCAGAAATTTGGAATGAGAGGGCCGGATCAGGATGTGTAGGTATGCCTCAGAGAGGTCAATGGATGACAACCAGTCTCCCTGTCTAACACCCAGCAGGATGGATTGCAACGTGTTCCTTTTGAATTTGCGGTATACGAGATGGCAGTTAAGCCGCTTTAAATCCAGAATCGCTCTCCATCCCCTGGAGTGTTTGGGAACCACAAATAAGTGGGAGTAGAACTCCCTGTCCTCTTTGAGATAGAGGAACGGGCTGGATGGCCTGTATGTCAAGCAGGTGCTGAATTGCTGAGTCCATGAGGCTGCGCTTGGAGTGGTTCTTGGAGAGGGGACATGCCATGAAAAACTCGGGGGCAGTTTGGAATTCGAGGGCAAGGCCAAACCTGATGGTGTCCCTAACCCAGGCATCAGAAGTGGAAGAGTCCCACTGGTTGGCGAAGGCTTTAAGGCGCCCGCCAATGGGAATTAAGTCTGGTGGCTTATCTGGAGCGCCGGAAGGGCTTGTTGCCAGAGCCACGAAAGGGCCTCTTGAAGGTGCCACCTCTTCTGTGTCTATCAGAGGAGTCGGTCCTGTCCTGGGGCTGTCCCGAGCCAAAGGGGTGGGGCTTTGGTACCTGGGAGAGAAGGGGGATTGGAAAAAGGGACGAAAGGGAGCTCTCCGAAAGGGCTGCAAGGATCTGGGCTCTGACTTGCGGATGAGGGGTGGAAGGAATTTTTTCTTATTCCTTCCTTCTATTAAAAGGGGATCCAGGGATGGTCCGAACAGTTTATTTCCCACGAGGGGAGCGGAGGCCAATTTCACTTTATTCTTGAGATCTGCCTGCCAATGCTTTAGCCAGAGCAGACGGCGGGCAGAGACATGGGAGGAGATGGCACGGGTGGAGAATTTGACGGAGTGAAAGGTAGCGTCGGCCGAGAACTCGGCCGCGGCCGTGATCTTGGCTATGTTCTGATGGACTCGGACATTGGAGGCTGGGACATGTTGCTTAAGCTGGCGAAGCCAGCGAATGGATGACCTGATGAAGAAGGAAGCGGCCGTGGCCGATCTGATTGCCCATGCGTCTGACTGATGAGCTCGGCGGAAGGCCAGCTCCGATCGTTTCTCCTCTGGCCTCAGGGCTTCTAGGGGGTCGCTGAGGGTGGAGGAAGAGGCCAGGCCCACGATAGGTTCATCCACCTCCGGGGTGCCCAATAGGTTGGAAAGCTCTGGGTCTAAGTTGAAGAACTTTTTATCATGGGCCGAAGGGGCAGGGGGGGCGCCGAGGAGGCCAGCTGCTTGGACACCAGGTCAAGGAAGATGGGGGGGGTTGGGATGACCTCGGCCTCCACAACAGGTTGTTTAAAAATGGAGTCCTCTGGTCCTTCCGGAGCGAGAGGAGAGGAGTCAGGGGGGTTGTTAGACCCGAGATATTCCTGACTTTGAACAGGAGGGACTTGAATAGTTGGGGCTTGAAGAGCCCTACAAAAGTGGGTTGGTCGGGGGTGAGACCCTCGTCCTCTGACATCTCTGCCTCTGATGGCTCTATGTCGGAAGGGGGTTCGTTATAGTGTAAGGACCCCAAGTCAAACTGCTCCTCTTCCTCCTCCCTGTACAAATCTAACTCCCCTTCCGCCGCCTCCTCGTCCCCCCTTATAGAGGGGGAAATCTCCCCCTGAAGGGGTACCTGATCCTGGGGCGGTTCAGATCTGAGAGGGAATGATCTTATGGATTCGGTGACCAGTGGATGTAGACCAGGCCTAGCTGCTTGTTGGAGACCTTCCGCAATTCCTCGGCGGATAGCCAACTCCATCCAGGTTCTCAGTTGCTCCGGAACCTCCTGAATGAGAGGTTCCTCCTGGCGTAGGCCGGCGGCTGTCGTCTGGCCGGTGTTCCAGGTGCCTGGTGACCTTGAGAGGGCGAGCTGCACCTGGATAGGGAGGAATGGGCTAGAGGAGGGGGGGGTTGAGAAGAGGTAGAAGGAGGTAGAATGGGAGGCACCGTGCCTGCCTGCCTGGTGCGTTTATCAATTTCTTTTTCCAGGGCCTTGTGGCGTCTTAAGGCGTTCCTCTGGGAGGCTTTGGAATCCTTAGCCTGCCTGCGTAGGTAGTGGGTTTTTGATTTGGCCTTCAAAGAAGGGCCTGTGGAAGGATTGCCTTCTGCCATTTTTTGATAAATGAGGAGGATAAAGATCAAATAGGAGGCGGTTGGCGCGCCTAGGGGTCGACCTACAACAAGGCCGGGAGCCCTGGGAATTCTTTTACGCCCCAAGTTGAACTGCTCCTGTTCCCTATTACGTCCCCCCTATTTTTTATTTTATTTTATTTTATGTTGTTGTTATTATTATTATTATTATTATTATTATTATTATTATTATTATTATTATTATTATATTTTTGTATGTGTGTGTGTGTGTGTGTGTGTGTGTGTGTGTATGTGTGTATATATATATATATATATATTTGTTTTCTTAAGTTTTCGCGGGTACTTACATGTATGGTGTTCGGCTTGGTTCGGGTATTTTCCCACGTCATTGTAGTTCTTTTAAAGTTGTAGCAACGTTTCAGCAGAATCTCATCTGCCATCATCAGGCTTCTGTATTGTGTCCGTCTGTGGGTCAGACTTTTACAGTGGTTTCAGATTTAAAGCAAGAAGATCTGCTTGTAAGTTTTGACGTGGTTTCCCTATTCACTCAAGTCCCGATAAAAGAGACCCTTGAAATCATCAAAAATAAATACCAACCAGCCAAACACCTCATGGAACTAACAGAACACTGCTTAACCAACACATATTTCATATACAAAGGACAAAGATACAAACAAATAGAAGGAGCCCCCATGGGATCACCACTGTCACCTGTCATTGCCAACCTGTTCATGGAAGAATTCGAATCCAGAGCCCTGGCCAATGCCATCCTCAAACCCAAACTATGGTTAAGATACATCGATGACACATTCGTGATTTGGCCCCATGGACAAGAAAACCTAAACAATTTCCTAACACACCTAAACAGCGCACACCCCAAAATCAAGTTCACCATGGAAACAGAAACAAACAAACAACTACCATTCCTAGATGTACTAATCTACAAAAAACAGATGGCACACTAGGACACACCATATACCAGAAGAAAACCCACACCAACCGCTACCTCAACGCCCAATCCCACCACCACCCAGCACAGATAAACTCCGTGGCTAAAACACTAATTACCAGAACCAAACGCCTGGCAGACAAGACACACATTAAGGCTGAACTATGCACCCTGACTAAAGTACTGACAGCCAACGGCTTCCACAAAAGCAAAATCACCAGCTTGATCCACAAAAACACACTGAAACATAATAGAGACCCAGAAGATGAACAGACCTATGGAACAGCTGTCCTGCCCTACATAAGAGGTACTACAGACAAAATTAGTAAGGTACTACACAGACATCACATCAGGACTGCCTTCAAAACAGACAGAAAAATAGCAGCCATCCTTAGCAACCCCAAAGATAAAATTGACCTGGAAAACCAAGGCGTATACGAAGTCCCCTGTGCATCATGCCCGGCCACATACATTGGACAGACCAATAGAAGAATAAGTACCCGCCTGGATGAACACAAAAATGCAGTCAAAAAGCTGGAACACACTTCCTCACTAGTCCAACACATGGAAGCTACAGGTCATAGCATCAACTTCAATGGCACCAAAACCCTGGCCACTATGGAAAACCCTAGCCACAGAGTCATCAGAGAAGCCATAGAGATTGAAAAAGACCAGAAAGCATGAACAGAAGAGATGATTCCACCAGGCTGTCAATCATTTGGAAGCCTGCACTCACAAACAAAAAATCTCCACACCACAAGCCAGGCAAACACCTGGGCACAAACAGATCCCCCTGATACCTCCAGCTCAAACACACCCCAACCAGGCACCCAGATGAAACCCAGCTTCCTAACTAATGATAGCCGCCCATTTACCCGAAGCCAAGCTGCACTAAAGACCTCCATTAAAGTAACACAATGCTGCCAGCCAATCAAGATACAAAAAGAGCCAAAAACAGACAGAAGATATCAGAAACACCCATCAAGCAGAACACAGCAAACTCCGAGACCAATAAACACAGACCAAGACTCCCAACCAATCAGGATGAAGAAAAACCATTCTGGCACAGCAATAGGCTGCCCCAAATTTAAATCTGAAACCACTGTAAAAGTCTGACCCACAGACGGACACAATACAGAAGCCTGATGATGGCAGATGAGATTCTGCTGAAACGTTGCTACAACTTTAAAAGAACTACAATGACGTGGAAAATACCAACCAAGCCGAACACCATATATATATATATATATATATATATATATATATATATATATATATATATATATATATATATATATATATATATATATATATATATATATAATTCTCTCTCTCTTATTTTCCTCTGGTCTGTTGTTAGAGCCTTCTCTTTTTATATATATATATATAATATATCAGAAAGGAACCGGTCCAAACGACCTAGGCACGCCAGAGGCCTTAAGGCAAGAAGCCCCTAGGCCTAAAACCCGACTGCCTTCCCAGGCGGCGACTGGGCGGAAGCGGTGAGAGGTAGACCGCGCCAGCTACGGCTGGCTGCGGGGGAAGCCAACAAGACAGAGGCAGGGAACAAGCCTCCAACACAACAGTAAAAATCTTTTAGCTTTAATAAGCTCCGAGCAGGCCTACGGGTCCTGCTGCCTTAGTGAGGCACGCTGCAGATTGGGAAGATAACGAATTCAAAATGGCGCCCGGCCACGAGGCGGCGCTTAAATGGCGGCCGCCTGCGACGTGGACTTACAGGGCTCTTCAGCAGCAGCTAGAGAGACTGTCCAGAGGCAGTTCAAGGTCCCCAGAGGAACACAGGAAGGAAGGAGGCAAGGAAGGCTTCGAACTGAGGCAAAAAACGGCATTCGGTGGTGGTGGTGGGGGAATGGAGCGAAACGGAGCGTCTATTAAGGCAAAGAACAAAAAAACAGCAGAAAGGCAATGGGGAAGGGGTGGGGGGGTAGCTTGTAACATTTGCTAACCTTCCCCCTGGAACCCCCTGGGCCCAGGAGGGCCTCCCAGGGGAGTCTAAAATCACCAATCACAAAACCAACTACGCAGGCTAAGATAGGAAATAAACAGATACAACCTGAGAAGAAAATAGGAGTCAAAGTAAGGCTTGCTGAGACGGCCAAGAGCACTTTGAAAACACTGCCTACTCTGCGAGCGGCTGAGCATAAAACTGGGGAACGCTGTAATGGAGTCACGTGATGGAAGGAGGAGCGTTCCTCAGGAATTTAGCTCAGCCTACAACAGCAGAGACGGAAGCACCACCCACTCTCTGGATGCTCCGAGCAGCTCTAAGGAGAAGTACCAGGATCTGAAGGAGGAACTAGAAAGGATATGGAAAGTAGAGGCTGAAATAGTCTTAGTAGTGGTCGTTGCACTAAAGGCTATGACTCCTAAGCTGGTAGGGTGGCTTCAACAGATCCCAGGAATAACACCAGGGCTCTTTGTTCAGAAGAATGCAGGGCTAGGAACAGCTAAGATACTGCACCAAACCTTCAAATTCCCATGCTTCTGGTAGAGGACCTGAACTTGAGGAAGGCACTTATCACCCATAAAGGTGAGAAGAGAGGCAAGAAAGGATACACGTAATTCCACTGTGACATAAACAGTGCTTAAACCCTTTCTTTACATGCATCATTAGTGTGAGAATGAATGGTTCAGTCTTTGGGGCTCCTATAATAACCTGTGGCCAATTACTTGAATAATATGGACAAAAATAGTTGTTCAAAAGATAAAAAAAATATTTAACTGTTGCAAGCACCCAATCTCCATCAAGTCTTCATGTCATTCTGCATCATCTTTCTGTTCTGTGTAGCCTTTGGATGCTCATCCAGTGTTATGAATAGACTGTAGTGCCTGGGAAATTTGCCTGCCCCACTTTAAACACTTCTGAGTGATAATTGTAATATCTGGCCACCAGAGGTCAATATATTTCCATAGGAAAGTGGATAACAATGTAAATTATTTAGTCCTTTTAAAATACTGGAGTCCTCCAGCCAGTGTTTTGGATAGTTGAATAACATTTAATGTTTTCTTTATGCCCTTGAGCCAGTTTTGACACCGAGCAACCATATTATAGACAGGTCCTTGCAATTTCTTGGCATTATTTTCAGGAGTAGTTTGCTCCGCCTTCTCCTTCTTCCCAGGGCTAGTAGGGAGCGACTGATTCATCATCACCCAGTAGGCTTTGTGCCTTCGTTTGAAGACTGAATTAAAATTCCATGCCTTTAACCACTACACCAAACAGTCTCTGTAACAGTACTAACCAAAGTTAAAATATGACCAAATAAAACAAGTTCTACTTGATAACAAAACTAAGATTAGCAAAGAATGCTTAGCTTACATTATGAATTGTGGTGGCGCAGTGGTTAAAATGTAGTATTGCAAGCTAACTCTGCCCACTGCCAGGAGTTTGATCCTCACTGGCTTAAGGTAGACTCAGCTTTCCATCCTTTCAAGATCGGTAAAATGAAATGTAAGCTTTATTAAATTAATACTTTTATATAACCCAAGACAGATATACAAAGAAGACAAAATATCTACATTGTAAATTTAGATCACATACGTTAATTTACATTTTATTGATCAAATACTGAAAAGAGATTAAAAATATTTTCAGTTTAGAAAGCAAACAAATGAATCACCTAAATATGAAGTATTTTTAACTAGAAATAACTTACTTAGTAGTTTAGAAATCTTAGAAAGAATTACACAAAAGTTTAGGAATAATACAAAATACAACTATTTTGCTTCTAAAATATACTATAATAAATCTATAATAGAAGAAACTTTAGTACCAGAATCATTTTCTTTAACAACAATTTCATTACTTGAAAATAACAGGAAAAACAGTCCCATGCTTATCTTGCATCCCTACATTTCTTCAACCAAAGGAACATGTTTTCTCCTGTCCGTTACTAACATTGTGTGATACATAATACATATAAGGTATCAGATACATCAGAATCCAATAAATGCATAGGCAATAAATCCATCATTATTCTAAATATCAAAGTGCCAAATTATGGGAAGCAGAAGTCACCAATAGCAAACCAAAATTATGTCTCAGGATTCAGCATATTATATAGAAGCAGAGAATATGTCAATTATATTAATAGATGAGACTGCACACCTCTGCTTTCCAGAATTCAGTAGTTTGGAATTCTGAGAGATCAAAGAATTCATTACTAGACAAGACCATCCTCAAGAAAGATCAACAATGTTCACATTCCTTTTGTATAGCTCTGTTTATTTCCACATGCAAGGATAAGAGCTGATTATTCCCATATTTCAAACCTAAATCTCATTAAAGATCTAAGTTATGAGCAAATTCAAGATTTTTTTTTTAAAGTGGCTGTACTATTTGCTCATTCTATTCAATATGGAGAGGTTCAGACATTTAATGAGAATTAGTTGAAGTGTTAAGGTATCACGGCATTTTTAGTACCTTAAAATGCTTGTTTTTATTATTAAATAAAATTTAATTCAATTTTTTTGTTGTTAGCTATTTATGATACCAAATTTACAGGTAGTTCTCACAGATCAAAAAAGGACAGGAGCAACTCTGCCACTAAGAGATATGATCACAAAGTGAAAAATCGAGTTGCTTCTTGTGAGGTAGGCAGCCACATAACTGTGATTAATAAATAGATAAAAATGAAAATAATGTGATAGTGCCCAATGCACGATGGCAGTTCCAGCTGAAGTCATTAGCAAATCACCCACAGTTGTTAAATGCAAAGTCACGTGGATACAACTTGCAACTTCTTGCCAGCTTCCACACTGACTCTGCTTGACAGAAGACAGCTGAAAGATCACAAATACCAATCACGTGACTGTGGGATGCTGTGACTATTATAAAGTTGCCATAAACCCAAATTGCAATCACATAATCACAACGATGTTGTGAAAGCCAGAACTTTGAGGACCACCAGTTATAATTCTCCTTTTTCAGCACAGCTGCAATTTTAAACAGCCACTCAATGAGTAATTGGTAAGTGAAGAACTATCTGTATTTGGTCAAGTTGTTTCTGCAGTTAGTAACAAAACAATGGGTAAAATGAAAAGTGAACTGCATCTCACTAAGGAGACCTACCAGATGCACCATGTTGAAAATATTAATGACATAACATCTCTTATTTAAAGAAATAATTTTTTTGGGGGGGAAGAGAGGGATAAAGGCAAGAGGGCAAACTGAAACAGAGATGCCAAGTACATTTCATAAATAAAGATTTCTTAAATAAATAAATAAATCTGGAAGCAAACCGGCAACCAGTGCAGCTTGTGCAACAGAGGTATAACATGAGCCCCTGTTGGGGGTCCCTAAAACTGTTTGTGCTGCTGTATTTTGTGCCAGCTGAAGCTTCCAAACATCCTTCTAGGGTTAGCCCCAAATAGAGCACACTGCAGTAATCCAAGGCTGAGCGCAGAGCTTCATAATCCAGGAAAGGGCACAACTAGTATACAACAGAGTACCAAGCCCTGAGCAACTCAGCAAAGGAGTTCCACAAAGGAACAGATGTTAGCTGGATTTCCCATTCCCTAGCAATATCAATTGAGATCGACCTTGGAGAAGGGAGCCGAATCAGCACAATACACTATACCATTGAGATGGCCTCCAACAGCACAGGCAGGAAGATTATTATGCAGCAGGAAGATTGGTACAGTAGCAACAATCCCATGATCCCAGTTTCAAGACAGGGTCTTACAACCAGAAACTTGTGGAGCAGGGCCCCTAAAGGCCAAAAGAGATTCTCAGACGACTATTGCCACTCCACCTCATCTACCCTGGGGTCTTGACTGATGCAAAACCCTAAATCCAGCTGGACATATTTCCAAGAGGGAAACTCCCCCTTAGGGAGTCAGCCAGGTTTTGATGATGAATACCAGATCAGCCTGCTCTTCTCCAATAAGGGCCGTAAATAAAGGGAGCTTCATTATTAACTAACCTGGCATATTATGCTTGCCAAATATATACCGTATCTTGCTTTCTCTGGGCAAGGAAGAAATGATAGGAGCAAGAGAATTAACAACTCAAAAAAAAAAAAAAGACCAAAATAGACCAATTGTTCTTTTGATGTTCAGTCCCTTAACTCTGGATTGTTACATGTTCAGATTTAGTAACTGAAAAGTGGTGGCAGTTAACCTACTACAAAAGAGGTTTAGCAGCCTATTCTAACTTGCAAGTTTTAAGGGGTGTATGTCTCTTTGTTCCCTATAATAAAACAATAGGGAAAGTGGCACCCAATGAGGAAAGGGCATTTTCTGGGCACTGCTAACTCCCATTCCCTCAAAAAATGATAACACTGTTTCATAGAATCAGAAATTTGAAAGCAACAATAAAATTGTGAATTCTAGTCCTGCCATACACATAAAAGGTAATCCCATTCTATTTTCAACCTTGAATAATTTCAAAGTAATTGAAAAGTATAAAGTAAATTAAGGTGGACATAAAATGTAAATACAAACTGCCATTTTTAAAATGCTGACTCCAGTTCACTTTTATAGGCTGGCCAAAGGCATTATGAAGTCTACCTTATATGTAATATATGCAACCCTTTAAATAATACATGAAAAGTAAGAAAATTATATTAACCAATTTGGAACATACATTTCAATAATTAAGGATGCATTTGGATGAGGAAACCAATCATAAATGAGGCCATTAACACATAATAAGAGGGCAAGAGGAGCCTGGGTAATTAATCGATTTTATCTTTGGAGCCCAACTATTCATAAATATATCTATAAATTCAATTACATTATTCACTGAACCATAAGGTCAATGTGCTCAGCATAAACTGGATGAATTAAAAAAAAAACAAATTATGGAAGCTGAATCAAATTAGCAAGGAGGGAAGGCATTTGGCATACACAGTATTGTGCAAAATCATTCAGATTCATTCTGTATCACCGTTCCAGTTGGTTTTGCATGGCCGTAGTTTTTATGCTGATGTCAACCTACTTCTCCATATATGCTGTTTGAATAGATCCAAATCCAGAATATTTGGAAATATAATTATGGTGAACAGAAACTCATTCAAAAGATTCTGGCAGTAACATAGTTGTTGAGGGTTTTTTTTTAAATAAAGAAGAAGTAACTAGCAGCTAGCAATTTTTGCATGTTAATGAAGGTGAGTCAAAGTGGAAGATTCAATGACATTTCATTGCTCAAAGATATTGCTTTGCCATAGTAAAGAAATTGCTTATAATATAACAATAAAAATAATTATACATATTTATGGTAAAGAAAAATTAATTCTTACAATTAATGCAGCAAAAACTGAAAATAAAAGTTCATTTTTTTATCTGTAGAAATGCTATTATCTAAAGCAGTGTTTCTTAACCTTGGCAACTTTTAATTGGACTTCAATTCCCGGAATACTCCAGCTAGCACCCCGTCTGTGGAATTCTGGACACTGAACTCCAGACATCTTAAATTCACCAAGTTGAGAAACGCTCATCTAAAGTAACTAAATTAGATCAATCTGAACATCACCCAACAAGCCTACTTGCTCTATTATATACCAGTACTGCCAGGATAGGCTATAAATGATTTCCTCGGTCTGGTTCACTGGATACTTTGGTGCTGCACACTCATTTTCAGTCTGACCAGTCGTTTTCTTCACATTCTGACTCATCATCTGAATCGCTGTATTCCACAGCAATCCGTCGAGAAAGAATTGTGGCCACATCATTTCCAACTGGCTCATGCTTGGCCGCCTGTTCACGCTGCTCTTGTACTTTTTTCAGCTGGATTCCTGAGAGAAGCAAAGAAATGTGACTTTTTGTGCTAATTTTTCCCTTAAAAGGCTTACCAATACACAGGACTCAAGCGTTCATGAAAATGTTCTAGAATTAACATAATTAGTAATCATTTACACATAGTCTTTCCAAGCATGAAAATTATTTTAAAAAAAATAAATCCTCAGTCAAATGTCCCTATTAATGGCTTGCTTATTTATAGCCAATGGCTTATTTAGTACAATAAAAGCTTCAAAAGGGGAACATCTATATTTTTAGCATGTGTGGTATAAACAGCTTATCATTCATCTGAACATGTGGATAGGGTAATTATCTATTCAACTTAGCAATAGCAATAATTGAGGACTTAAAATACTTTCTAATATCTATTTACATAAAAATCTTTTTGATACTTTCAGATGTAGTTAAACACATAATTACGCACTCAGAAGTCGGTCTATCCAAGAAAGGCAATTGGCTACTTATAGTATCCATGGATGTGCATACACTCAACAACTTCCTTCACTTATACGTACCATATGTTTTATGCCTCCCTAAATCTCAGGGACCTTATTTATGTATAGGCTGCAGGGACCACTTTTTCTCCTCATTGGGAGAGAAAAGAAAGCACCATATCTCCCTCTTTCCTTGCTAAGAAGCAAGTTAACATCACTGCCTTTTTGCAAGATGGCAACAAAACAGGAAAACTGACTTGCTGGTGGGCGTAACAAAAGAGTAGCAAAGAACTTCAGGGGAGGAAGAAGCAAGTTTCCCTTCTGCTTCAAATGACCCTTCTGAGCTGCTCCTACATAATACGTTGACCTAAATATTCATCATTTACCAGTCAGGCTGTCCAAAGGGCATGGTCCACGAGGGACAAATTTAATACATTTGCAAGATACCATGTTGAGAAAGATTTAAAAGCAGTTCAAAAACAACCACCCTGTACTTCTGTGGCTGATGATTGTTCATCAAAAGAAAAATATAAATGCAACCGAAAACAAAAAAGCTGAGATCTCTAGTTACATCATGCAAGCACTGAGGACCCAAAACCTGTGATATTTAAAAGGAGAGGTCAGGTTTCGGAAGCCTTACCCATCCGAATAGCAGCAAGAAGATCACTTCGAGCACCACTGATGGGTGACTGGATAGACTCCTGCATTTTAACCTCCACTACTGCAGGAGTGTGCAATGGAGACGATGAGAGAGAAGATCCGGCAGGAGGTCCTGGGGGAAGAGGAGGTGGGCCAGGAGGAGCAGGAGTTGTAACAATATGCCCGCTTGGAGGAAGATGTAGAGTACCAGAATATAGTGTACCAGCCACTAGTCCAGCATGGGTAGGTAGCACAGGGATTTGGAGGGGACTAACAAAAGCAGTCTGTGCAGAAGGAATCATAAGTGGTGATGCAGGGGCTGGGCCTCCTGAAGAATTGTAATAATCCACCATCTGAGCTGCAATCATCCTAACACATAAAACAGAACAAAGCTGAAGTATCAACTAAGTCCGCAATGTAACAATCAATTAATTAATGTTCTATTTGATTTGAACTTTAAAAATATTAGGTTACATTGCAGTGCTTCACTTTCTCATTACATTTTTTTCCAGTATATACTAGAATATTTATTTACAAAAAGTTTGGCAGTTCAATTCTCACAGGCTCAAGGTTGACTTAGCCTTCCATCCTTCTGAGGTCAGTAAAATGAGTACCAAGATTGTTGGGGGCAACATGCTAACTCTGAAAACTACTTAGAGAGGGCTTCAAAGCACTGTGAAGTGGTGCATAAACCTAAGTGCTATTGCTATTCATCATGAGCAAAGCTTGTCCCTGTCTGAGACTATCTTGTCTGCTCTTCATCATCCAGAAGCTATTTCTATGGCACTACTTGAAGATCAAGAGAAAAATGTTTAAAATAGTTAGGTTCCATCAAGGCAGCTACTTATGATTGGACAGTTGCTTGCCATCTCAGCCTGCTCTCCAGGTATTAAACACAGCAATTCCAAAACTATTGCAGTAATATATCTATCCCATTTAACCATTTGGTTCATTGTCTTCCTGTTCTTTTTTTCAATCATCAATTTATAGTCAATCATCTAGTTGCATCATATGTTTAACATATATTTCTGTTTGCTGATTATTGTATAACACAGGAGTCCCCAACTCCCGGGCAGTGGCCTACTTTGGGGCCATGAGCTGTTCAGAACCGGGCTGCCCAAAGCAGGGTGTGAGCACATGCATCCCACTTGTGCAAGCAGTGAGTCAGCACATATGCCCACCACTCGCACAAATGGGGCTGTGCATGCACAGCACATGCATTTGGCCACTTGCTCATGCATAACCACCCTTTTCTCCCTCCCCTCCAACGGTCTGCAAAGCCAGAAAGGTTGGGAACTCTGGTCTCTATAAGGACAAAACTAGCTATTTACCCATAATCTGCTGGTATTAATGCAACAGTGCCCAGAGCACCATCTAAGATTTGGGGTGGGGGTGGAGGTGGTTCTTGAGGCCTGTTCAAAGTAGCATGTTGCATTGTGGTAGAAGATAACCTATATTCATGTTCAAGGCCCTGTTTTGCAAGCATAAACTGAGATCCATCTCCTGTTCCACATGAAGGCACATAGCAAAGTTGACGATGGAGTGAATGATTTGGAGTAGCAGGATATGAATAACTGGTAATATCTGAAGCGTGGGATCTGAAATTAGAAACAAGAATAAGAGGAGCCATGAACAAAATATAGTTAAGACCACTCAATTTAAAAGATTATCTATTTAACATTTTACAGTTTGTTAGTAGATGAGATTAATGCAACATTAAATGTTAATGCAACATTAGACGTTAATGCAACATTAAATGTACGCCATGTTCACAAAAACAACGAGAGAGAGAGAGAGAGAGAGAGAGAGAGAGAGAGAGAGAGAGAACTGTTAGCTGATCACAAAGCTTAGAAAACAGCAAACCTTTTAGTACTTAGCAGTTTAAGAACAAGCAACATTGTCCCTGCATCCGTAATGCTGCAGAGAAGCTAAATTAGTAAAACAAATTACGCAGCATTGTCATATGGTTAAAAAAAGTGAAACAGATGCTCATCATCTTATTCAGATGGAAAGCCCGGGAGTTAACAAAGCGCTTTCAATAAGACAAAAAGACAAACCCTTTGGGCATCTGGGACTCTTTTGTGCCTCCTGCCTGCTCTTGTGTCTGTATGTCACTTATGAACTCAATGCCCATTTTCTTTCTCTCCCACTCTTCTTTCCTGGTCCTTACTTTTCTCACATTAACTTGATGATGCCGGCTTGAATTCAGCTTGTGCCTCTCTCTCTGAATCATAATGGGCACAATATAAATCATAACAAAAAGGATTACAGACAGGATGGAAACATGAGAATTTCATATGCCAGGAGTTACATTAGATGGGCATATGTTACATACAACAATGTTACATTTGTTTTCCATGCAAGATGCAAAAAGCAGTATTGAACCTACGTGTGTTTCTTTTAATGGAACTGTTGCTTACAATAATCTGTTTACAACAAAGCAAAGCAAAGCTTTTATTTTGCCACGCAGCAAATAAATAAAGACAGGCAGAAAAAGACATTAAACCAAAAGGCTTGAAAGATGTGAATTAGCTAAGATAACAGAATCAGTAGGATTATGAAGGAAAGGTAGAAAAAGGTGTCTCTTTCAGATGAAGAGATTAGAACTTGTTATCAGAATATCACACAAAATATTACAGACTGAAAAATCTCTTCTTAATGCAGACAAAACAACATATTAGCTAGAAAATTCTGGAAATACAAAAAACATTTGTTTTAAAACTTGATCATGCAATAGTTAGTTACAAAAACCTCTGCCTTTAAGTGCCCCAGCTTTAAAATGAATACAACATGACATAAGCAAGCCACAACAGATGTTAATGGAACAGTGAAATTCGTGGGCTGCACTATTTGTTATATTTGTTCCTTTCTTCAAGTAGCAGAGCAAAAATGAAATAATGCCTAACCAATCTAATTTAAACATTGTACCTGAACATAGAGGCCTCTGGCTTAGCTCAAAGGCAATAGATACAGAGATTTGATATCTCGTGAGTTTTTTTTTTAAAACACTTCAGCTTTAAGCACACAGTGCCTGACACAAAAAGGGGCCATTTCCTGTCCCAGGTTTCTATGTCTCTTTTTGCTGCAATAGGCTGTTGCAAAAGAATAAATCTTTTAAAAATAAGTCTTCATGGTTAATCCAATTCAGGAAAACGCAGACACCAAATTGCCCAAATCATCCAAACTAAAAAAGATATACCTCTCTTATACACGTAGTCCTCGACTTAAGACCACAATTGAGCCCAGAATTTGTTTGCTAAGTGAAAAAAAATGTTAAATGGGTTTTGTCCCATTTTGTGACTTTACTTGCACATTTGTTAAGCGAATCACAGCAGTTGTTAAATTAGTAACACGGTTGTTAAGTGAATCTGGCTTCCCCATTGACTTTGCTTGTCAGAAGGTCGCAAAAGAGAGTCACCTAATCCCGGGACACTGCAGCCATCATAAATGTGAGCCAGTTGTCAAGCATCCCAATGTAAATCACGTGACCACAGGGATGCTAAAACCGCCATCAGTGTGAAAAACGGTCATCACTTTTTTCAGTGCCGTTGTAAGTTTGAATGGTTTCTAAACGAACTGTTGTAAGTTGTGGAACAGATGAAAGATACTAAGGATACCACTGAATATATAAATCTTATTATCAACAGACCTAGTTTCGGGGGATAGAGACCCTTCAGAAGATGCTCCAGGGTAAATATTCTGAGACAACCTGTTGTCTGGTCTAAGTTCTTTGTCATAGGCCATCATATTCCACTCTTGGCGCCTGTTCCTTGCTTTTCTAACCTTTTTCACCTCACGAGTTGTGCCATCTATACGTTTTTGATCCTGATATAATATAAAAAGCGATGAAGCATGCAAAAGAGAGAAACAAGGAAAGAGCAAGTTTAATGCTGTTAAGAATATGAAAATAAGACGTGCAGGTGAGCCAAGCACAATTAAAGCATATATCAGATTCCATTGGTTATTTATATAAACAAACTGCCAGCATTTGTTCAACATTTGTAGGATATGGACATCTGATGATGATATATTCATTTCCCCCACTTCCAATAAAAGGATTTTAATGTTATAGTTTGCAAAACTTCCTCTATATGATCTAGTCAAAGCAATCTAACTAACAAATCAATAGTTTTTCAATACATCACATTAAGTAACTTGAAAATATTTTCTCATTACATGCTGTGAGTTGGTACAAATGTACCTACAAATAGCCTTTTGTTGGGTTGTCTTCCAGCTGCAAATTAAGCTTATTCAACTTTTAATTTTGTTCCTCAAATGAAGCATGTATTTATTCTGAAGGAAGCTGATTTCTACTTTTCCTAAGACTGAGCCAGGCAGTTTGGTTTTGTTTCTCTCAAGGATTTCTGAAAGTTAACTGATTGGATATTTGTTCAATAGTTGAGGAATTTGGGTGGTGTAATCCAAATCAAATGAGTGTTTTCAAAGTTTGGATGTATGTAACTTTCAAATAGCTTCTTACAGTATAGACCAGGGATGTCAAACTCAATTTCATTGGGGGCCACATCAGGGTTGCTTTGGCCATGGGGGGCTGGGGTGGGCATGGCCAGGGTGAGTGTGGCCAGCTTGACATCACTCATGTCGGGGGTGCCTGTGGTCGCCCAAGCACTCTGCCACCAAAAATGGAGCTCGGGAAGGTTGTGCGCAGTGCTCCTGAACTTTTGCTGGCAGAGGCACCACAGGCCAGTCCTTCTCTGTTTCCAGGGCAGCCCTGCAGCCCAGATCTAAGCACACCACAGGCAGGGATGGGCTTCAAAAATTTTAGTAAAGGGTTCTCTGCCCAGTTGCTGGGTGGGCGTGGCCATGATGGGTGTGGCCTAGTCGGCCTCCTGCACCACAGCAGCGGGATTTTTTTGCCCTCCTCGGGCTCCGGAGGCTTTGCTCAAGCCTCTGGGAGGGCAAAATCAGCCTCGCCAGACTCCGGAGGCTCTCTGGAAGCTGGAAACAGGCCCTTTTGTGGCCTTCCTGAACTTCCAGGAGGCCTGTTTTTCACCCTCGCTGAGCCTCCATGCATGCCCTGCACTTACCTGCATCCAAAATTAAGCCGCATGGGGACTGAGGGGAGGAGTAAGGTGGGCAGGGCCAGCCAGGAGTGGGATTTGGGGGTTCTCCAAACTGCACAGAATCTTAGCTAGGGGGTGTCCCAACCCCCCAGAAGCCCACTCCTGCCTACAGGCCGGATCTGGCCCGCAAGCCTTGACACCCCTAGTATAGGCTGTCCATGTTTAGAAACCATGTTTAGAACTGGCAACTTAATTGTTAAGTGAAGCAGTCACTAAGTAATACCAAGACTGTGCTTTACAATCTTACTGCATCTTTCATTTGCTTTACAGACCTGCGAATGTCATAAATGTAGGGATCAGTTATAAAGTTACCTTTTCATCACTGTGATAACTGTGAATAATCACTAGATGAGAACTACCTTTTCAAATTTACAAGGTACTGACTCTTTTGAAGAAGTGCTTACTCCCTGCTTATTACTGTCATAGTTGGTAGACAGACACTGAATCAGGTAAAGGTGCTGCGTGAGGGGCAAAGACAAGTTCTTATGGATCACTATGATAAAAACAATTGACTCCAAGAGAAATTTGTTAGTTCTTAATAAAGTGGGTCCTTGACTTACAATCCAAATTGGGACTGGATTTTTCATTGTTACGGTTGTAAGTTGAGGGTCCTACATAACTATTTTAATGCCATTTTTACGACATTTTCTGCAGTGGATTTTCAGTGAATCAACACAGTTGTTAATGCAAAACCATTTTTTTCAAATGGGCATTTTGGGGGGGCAGAAATTGGCAATAAACATTGCAAGTTGCAGTCATGTGACTACAGGATTCTGCAACTAGTCATAAAGGTGAGTCAGTTTCCAAACACCTAAAATGCTGTCACATGACTTCAGGGGCGGATGAGACACAATTTATGATGGCCAAAAGTGCCTTATGGGCCGTTAAGCACCGATTCTGGATCCATTGTAATCTTGAATGGGCATTAAGCAACCAGATGCAAATCAAAGATTTTCAGTAAATGTAGTTAAGAGGGAACAATTCTCAGTTAAGCAGTTCACCCTTCACAAAGTGGATATCATAAAAATGCTAAAAGCAGGCCTGTTAGATTTGTTTATCAACCCACATTTCTCCATAATGTCCTACCAAATCCCTGTTTCTCACAGTTATTACATCTCCTTTATTGTGTGCTTATTGTTTGTGTCACCACACTGACAACATGTAAACCCCAGGTCACCCAATCACTGCAATGTGATATTCCTTTTTTTGCAGAGGCCCTAGATCAGGGGTGGGCAAATTACGGCCCGCGGGCCACATCCGGCCCGTTGGTCTGTCCAATCCGGCCCGCCCCTGAAAAAAAATCGCTGGGCGTGGCGTATTGCCCTGCGCCGCATGGCCCCCAAAGCTGCAAAACAGTGTGGAGCGCTCTCGGGGTAGGAAAGAAAAGAAGAACTTTGCAAAGGCCTCGGCTGGGAGTTCGAAATCACCTTCGAGTGCGACCTCTCTGAAGGTGAGTCCCGCCAATCCCCTTTTTTCCCCGGGCTTCCAGGCTTAAACTTTGCAAAGGCAAAGTTTGCAGGCGGGAGCGTCTTCCGGCCGAGGAGCGGGAAGGGTTCCGCCCGGCGGGCGGGCGGGCGGGCTGCTTGGAGCGGGCTTGCTTGAGCCGCCTAAAGCTAGGCCGCTGCTGGTGGAGCCTTGCCCTGCCTTGGTGCCCGTTTCCCGGCTCGGCGGTCCTGCTCGGGCGGCACTTTAAAAGCCTGCTCCCAGCACCCGAGCAACTTCCCAGCAACTTGCGGCTTCCTTTTCCTCGCGGGCACTCGCGCCTGGCCCCGAGCCACGTGGCGGAGGGGAAACCCGGAGCACCGCCGGGTCGCCTCCTCCAAGCAGCCGCCCGCCCGCCGGGCGGATTCCTTCCCGCTCCTTGGCGGGAAGACGCTCCCGCCTGCAAACTTTCCTGTGCAAAGTTTAAGCCTGGAAGCCCCGGAAACCCGAGCAACTTCCCAGCAACTTTCGGCTTCCTTTTAACTCGCGCGGGCGCTCGCGCTGGCCCCGAGCCGCGCAGCGAGGGAAGCCCGGCGGGCAGGCGGGCTGCTTGGAGGAGGCGACCCGGCGGTGCTCCGGCAGCAGCAACAGGCAGTTCCGCCCGGGCTCCGCTCAGGTGTCCGGCTGGGGCTGTCAGGAGTTGCTACCGCCGGCGCAGCTCGCACGGCTCCAGTCCCACGTTGCTTTGGGAAGAAAAGGCAAAACCAGGAGCCGCTGAGCCTGAGCCTCCCGGTGCCGCTGCTGCCGTTGCAAAGCACCACCGCGGCTCTTCCATTTTGCCTTTCCTTCCCGAGGCAACGCGGGGCAGCGGTAGCAACTCCTGACTCAGGGGGCCTCCGAGGGGAGGGGAAGGAGGAGAAGAGGGGGGAAAGGGGGCGATTCCCAAAAAATCTTGTGCTGACCCAGCCCGTCTGTCAAATTTTAAAAGTCAATGCGGCCCCCGAGCAAAAAAGTTTGCCCACCCCTGCCCTAGATCCACTAACCTGTCTTTTGTGGCATACTTATGAAACACACACAGACACACACACACACACACCCCAGAAAAAGCAGCTTACTCTTTTAATTCTGTTTCTTTTTATGCATTACCTAGGAGCTTCAGTCACTGAATTAGTTTCAGAGCTCCAGGGATTGCTCACATAGCATATATACACACACTCATTTCGGAAATGTCTATCACATTCCTGAATTTTATTACAACTATAATCTGAAAATGGAGAATTCAGGCAACATTCCTTCATGATCTCATTTATATGCATTCATATTTCAAAGCATCAAACTTCAATCCGCAATCTATTTATGCACAGCTATAACAGAACTATGTCAATCTTTCAAAGTTGAAGCTTAAAATAATGGAAAGGTTCTTCAATATTATACAGAAACCTCTGAACTGAAGGATTTTATAAAATTTCTGTAATAATTCAAAATATCTTCCAAAATGTAGTTGTATTGTAAAAGTAAGAGAGTTTCTTTAAACACTCCATTAACAAATCTGCAGAAGACTTTTATTTTCAAAATACAGGTAAGAAAGCACATATTTAAGATGAAAGGTAAAGGAATAATTTGAAATACAGAAGAGCTTTGGTTTTTACAACCATTCCTATGTCAGGATCATCATTAAAATACAGTATAAGCTATTTATTCTAAAACCTGATGGTTAAATTATGTTTATTTTAAAAAAACTGTTTTGATTTACCTTCTGCCGTCTCTTCTCTTTTCTCTTATGCTCTGTATCCTGTAACATTTTTTCTTTCCAGAGGTCAAAGAAGTAAGAAGGATCAGTATAAAATTTTAATCCATCTTTTTTATCATCTCTGTAAAAAAAAGTGGAACGGAACATTGTTTTAAAATGGCCATTGGTCATGCACCATTCAATATGCTTTTGCAAATTTCACATAAATTTAGTGACGCAGCAACTAAATATTTATTCTGGGACATGAGTCACTATTACCTCTCCATAAAAAAGGTTAATTTCCAATGGAAAAGATCCCAGAATACCTTTGGAGAGTTCTTCCAGGCATAGCATAGAAGTTACTGGGCATACTTCATATTTGTCTAATGAGCTGGCAGAATACCTTTGGGCCCAACCCATTTCCCAGAGTTCCTTTTAGAAGTCCAAAATGCTGGCAAAGGTGGAACCGTAGCAAGCTGAAGAGAATCAAAACTATGCCAAAAGGCACAACATTGGGATGTCTGAAGGACCAGGGTGACGACAGATCATCCTGCAGAAGGTCCCTCTATGTGACAGATGAGCCCAAAGTTTCCCTGTTACTCATCAGGGAAACATAGGCAGATTCTGAAATTTTTCCTTTTCTGAATATATGAAGTTCCATTATGTTGATATTTATTATTCAGTACAAATGTTGATGTACTACATCCATTAGCATTACCATATGTACGAGAACATTTTTTTCTCTTGTAAAAATACATGAAAATAAGAAGGAAAACTTCATACCCAACTGTGTCAGATTTATCCACTTCATATTACAATACCTGTATGATGTAAGAATATTCAGTGGAGGTGGTTTGTCACTCTGATTGTAAATATCAGCTACTGGATTGGGAATGCTGCTCTTTGAAACAACCTGTTGATCCTGTATTGTAGAACTTTTGAATGCTTTCTTCATGTTAATATCTTGCAATGAAACTGTTAACAAAAAGAAGGGAGAAATAGACACATAAGAGACTGAGAGTAGCTATTTACAATATGCAAATGAAATGACTGAACAAAAGCAAATAAAAGAAAGAAGGAATGACTACAACTGATGCATCTCATTTTGTATGTACAATGGGAATTGTGTGCTGCACATCTGAGACAAGATTGTGAACAAACACAATCTGTTCTAATTAACACTAAAATACGAAGCTATTCAGTTCTGTGGTTTATCATCCTTTATTTATGACTTATATTGTTTACATTCCATATTCTTTTATATGTATATTCCTATCAGTATTATTTTTTTTCTCTTTGACAATTCTTGTAAAACAAAACAATATAAGTAATTTTATTATGGTAGTCTCACTGATTTTGACATATGTATCAGGACCTAATGCATTTCACAGGAACAGTCATAATAGAATAGCTGATTTCTTTAATATTAATGTTACTTTTTAATAGTAATATTTCCTTATTAACATTCAATGAAGTCATCAGAAATAGTGTTTTCTCATTAAAGTAAAAACATTCTAGCAAAATACTGAATAAGGATTGGGCAAAATGGCCTAAATGGCTAATCCTGTTCTATGATTCCTCTCTGCTATAATCTAGTTAAAAGAACATTAGGACGTATTCTAGAACAGGGGTGTCAAACTCACTTCATGACGGTGTCATGTGACTTATTGGGACTTATTTCCCCTTCGCTAAATTGGGTGTGGGCAGTGACTGCAGGCTGGGAGTTTGACAGCCCTGTTCTAGAATATTTTTAGATGGGGACTGGCGAAAGATGCTTATCAGTTGTGCCATGGAATGGTTTTAATAGAAGTCAACTTGGAAAGATCCTCCTCAAGCAATATAATAAGCAGATTGCAAAAAGAGGCAGGGAGAGAATTTGTCAAAAAATATTAAGAGATTTTATTACATTGATGAATTTGCTGCCTCTATCCCACATACAAACATAGGTCTTTTTCTGAAGCAGATAGTATTTTAAGAGATCAGTTACACCATAAAAAGTAATAATTGCCATATAGTTAACTGTGTCTTTTTGTCAATATTACTTTTGACATAATACTTGCATGAAACTGCCTACCTTCTTCCACAGTTGAATCCAGTTGAGTAACCTTGACAGACAGACGGTCAATCCTGTCTTGAAGAGAATTTGCCCTGATGTAAAAGTTGTTGGCTTCGTTAAACAACTCACCAAATATGTCTTCAGCATGTTTGCCTATAGAGAAAAGACAGGATCATGTTCCCCAGCTTAGAAATAAATATTTTCATTTATTATTTATTGATGATTTTTTATAATACTAATTTACCAGACCCTATGACATTCTGACATTTTAAAAGAATATTATAAGAACTCTTCAAGATATTATTGTTTTTACTGTAATCCAGATGGCTTTTTGTAAGCAATTCTATTCATCAATCATCAATTATCCTTCAACTTTGCTAATAACTACTGCTTAAAAATACAGCCGAACTTCCAAAATAACATTGCAATTTATAACCTTTCTGAATGGCCAGGACAGCTACAAGTCCTCAGAATGACATGAAGAAGCAAACAGCTATGAAGCCAGAATAGATATACCCATCCAAAAATCCTTATATTTTTCCAGGTGTTCCTAGCTTCACCTATAAAAACTAGGCATTTAAAATATGGAATTATAGGGTAGGGTACCCCAACACATTGTTGTAAAAAAATAAAAACTGAATGAAAAACTGATGGTGATCTTCTACTGCTGCACCATAGAGAGTATCTTAACTTACTGCACCTCTGTATGGTTTGCCAATTGCACAGTGGCAGATAGAAAAGCATTCCAGAGAGTTAACGTCATTGCCCAGAAGATCATTGGTTGCCCTCTCCCCTCTTTGGAAGAGCTTTATAGCTCCTGCTGCCTTAAGAAAGTTCAAAACATTCTCAAAGATCCATCTCATCTGGGAACCCTTTTTTTAAACTATTACCATCTGGTAGACGGTACAGAATAATAAAAACAAGGACAAATATGCTAAAAAACAGCTTCTATCCCAGGGCAGTAGCTCTGTAGAATTCTACTGTATACTGCAGTGTTAGTGCGATGTCGGGGGTTTTCAATTCAATGTGTGGAGTGTGAAGGATGTGTGTGTTTATTTTCATGGTCATGATGTGCACTGAAGATGGTGTTTGATTTCATTGTGTGAGGTGCAATGAGAATAAAGTAAACTAAACTAAAAATGAAGCTTAGGCAGGTAAGAATCCATCTCACTTCCTTTGTTTTTTTCACAGCACATGTGCTTGGTGTGCTCCCCCCCTGCCAAAACTTAAGATAAACTTGAAAAATGCCTCATGTTCTTCAATTTTCCAGGTAAAAAGAGGAAGAAAAAAAATAAAGAGTAGCATTAAAAACAACTCAGGGAACTTACTTAAGCTGCTTAGCTGACGTATGATAGCAGCAAGAGTACTATTGGTTACACATTCCAATTCACTAGTAATTCCTTCAGGTAAAGCTCCTTGGCATAGGTGCCGAGGTTCAATGTTCCTTTTGATTAATGACATGTTTCAATGCCTGTAAAAAGAAAGACAAAACGTTATTGTCATCCTCCTCCAACATAAAAGCATAAGTTAGTGTAGTGTAAAGTGAGATATAGGCCCATGTCTCACAGAGAATGTTTTGGCTAGTTACCTCAGGAAGATCATCCAGGGAAATCATTATTTTTTATTGTGGCACCCATTTATTGGAATGCCTTCCATGCCTTCTTTATTTCTTCCAAGTAATCACAGTGGCCTTGGCTCTAGGTTCAGGCATCTACTAAAAATATTCATATTCTTCTTTACCTCTTGAGATCCCAAATACTGCTGGCAGATTCATCACCCCATTATGATTTATTGTATTCAAGTATAGTTTTAATATTGTGCACTGCATGGCAGGTAACATATAAGTATATTTAATTAAACAAACCTTATCAAATTTGCTATGTAGCTTTCTATATATATTATTGAAGAAGAAGTAACTGTATTCTTTCTTTGATCATTTGTGAATTTGCAAGTCAATATCATATCGTGAAACAAAACATTTTTATAAGACGCCTTTAAAAAAAGAGCTGAATAAATGTGTTCATCAAAAACATTAAAACTTCCTAATATATCTCTGGCTCGACATTTTAGATCAGGCCACATTCTGAGCGAACAACTTAAGGGGTTTAGAAAAGTACAGCCCAAACCTGCTTCTAATTTTCCAACATCTGGTAGTAAGAAAAAAGTGCAAATAGCAAAAAGACAAGAAGCAGCTGACATTTGGTGCTAACAGGAAAGGACTCCTCAGCATCTTGTACTTGGCAGCTGGGCTCCTCATGAAAAAAAAACAGCAGGAGTGGGAATGACTTAACAGGACGACTTGCTACCTTCCCTGCCAGCTTCCCCATTAATTTTCCTTAGGGGAAGCAGCAGGAAAGGTTCAAATGATGATCATGTGACCTCAGGATGATATAACTGTCATCAATGTGAGCCAGTTACCAAGCACCCAGTGGTGGGATTCAAAAAGTTTTACCACGGGTTTGGTGGGCGTGGTTTGGTGGGGGCGCCCGTGCCAAAAGTGCACTTTGCATTTGCACAGGCGCAGAGGCATTCCAACTCACCTCCTGCAAGCCTGCACTCTCCTGGTCGCTTCTGCTGTGCCGCGCAAAGCAGCTGCGCTTCAAAAGCAGAGGATAAAGGTGAGGATGGAAGGTGAGGATGGGCCCAACAACAGAGTGGCGGAGAGAATCGGTTCGGTCTCTGCTACTCATCGCCTCTACCGGCTCAGCAGAACCAGTAGAATATCACCACTGCAGGTGGACTTGCCCATGTGCTCAGAAATTTTGGAGAAATATTAGAAATTGGATTTTAAATATAACAAAACAAAATTTAAAACTTGAACGCGAAACCTTTCTGCTAAGTATGATAGATTCAAACATGGAGAAAAAAATATCAATATTTAATTTTGCATATCATAACTGCAGCCAGAATAACCTACGCCCCAAACTGGAAACTGTCTTCCATTCCTTCGGAGAATATGGTAATTAAAAAAAATACATGAATGTGCTGAGATGGATAGCCTAATCAAACTGTTAAAAAATAAACAAGATAGTGACTATTATGAAATATGGAACATTTGGTATGAGTGGTTAAAGAAAAGGTAATATTTGATATTTGGATAAGTTATGGAAATGATAGAAGATGTGCATTTAATCACAAACTACACTGCTCAAAAAAATAAAGGGAACACTTAAACAACACAATGGAACTCCAAGTCAATCACACTTCTGTGAAATCAAACTGTCCACTTAGGTAGCAACACTGATTGACAATCAATTTCACATGCTGTTGTGCAAATGGAATAGACAAAAGCAGAGGCAGTTAGCAAGACATCCCCAATAAAGGAGTGGTTCTGCAGGTGGTGACCACAGACCACTTCTCAGTTCCTATGCTTTCTGGCTGATGGTTTGGTCACTTTTGAATGCTGGTGGTGCTTTCACTCTAGTGGTAGCATGAGACGGAGTCTACAACCCACACAAGTGGCTCAGGTAGTGCAGCTCATCCAGGATGACACATCAATATGAGCTGTGGCAAGGTTTGCTGTGTCTGTCAGCGTAGTGTCCAGAGCATGGAGGCGCTACCAAGAGACAGGCCAGTACATCAGAAGACGTGGAGGAGGCCGTAGGAGGGCAACAACCCAGCATCAGGACCGCTACCTCCGCCTTTGTGCAAGGAGGGACAGGAGGAGCACTGCCAGAGCCCTGCAAAATGACCTCCAGCAGGCCACAAATGTGCATGTGGCTGCTCAAACGGTCAGAAACAAACTCCATGAGGGTGGTATGAGGGCGCGACGTCCACAGGTGGGGGTTGTGCTTACAGCCCACCACCATACAGGACATTTGGTATTTGCCAGAGAACACCAAGATTGGCAAATTCGCCACTGGCACCCTGTGCTCTTCACAGATGAAAGCAGGTTCACACTGAGCACATGTGGCAGACGTGACAGGGACTGGAGACACCGTGGAGACGTTCTGCTGCCTGCAATATCCTCCAGCATGACCAGTTTGGCAGTGGGTCAGTAATGGTGTGGGGTGGCATTTCTTTAGGGAGCCGCACAGCCCTCCATGCGCTCGCCAGAAGTAGCCTGACTACCATTAGGTACCGAGATGAGATCCTCAGACCCCTTGTGAGACCATATGCTGGTGCGGTTGGTCCTGGGTTCCTCCTAATGCAAGACAATGTTAGACCTCATGTGGCTGGAGTGTGTCAGCAGTTCGTGCAAGACAAAGGCATTGATGCTATGGACTGGGCCGCCCATTCCCCACACCTGAATCCAATTGAGCACATCTGGGACATCATGTCTCGCTCCATCCACCAACGCCACGTTGCCCCACAGACTTTCCAGGAGTTGGGGGATGCTTTATTCCAGGTGTGGGAGGAGATCCCTCAGGAGACCATCTGCCACCTCATCAGGAGCATGCCCAGGCATTGTAGGGAGGTCATACAGGCACGTGGAGGCCACACACACTACTGAGCCTCATTTTGACTTGTTTTAAGGACATTACATCAAAGTTGGATCAGCCTGTAGTGTTTTTTTCCACTTTAATTTTCAGTGTAACTCCAAATCCAGACCTCCATGGGTTGCTAAATTTGATTTCCATTGATAATTTTTGTGTGATTTTGTTGTCAGCACATTCAACTCTGTAATGAACAAAGTATTTAATAAGAATATTTCATTCATTCAGATCTAGGATGTCTTATTTGTGTGTTCCCTTTATTTTTTGAGCAGTGTATATAGAGAAATTAAAACATTAAAAGAACGAAGGATTTATTGTAACAAGGCAGATCACGTCAATGATAAAGAAAAAGAAAAAAATTAACCATTGCTCAATATATGCTGTAAAATGTATGTATATGTATATGTGTATGTGTGTGTGTGTGTATATGTATATGTATATGTATATGTATATTATATGTATATGTATATGTATATGTATATATATATATATATATATATATATATATATATATATATATATATATATATATATATATATATATATATATATATATATATATGTATATATATATATATGTATGGCATTCAGCTTTGTTCAAGGTATTTTCCCACGCATAGTAGTGGTGCTTTTAAAGTTGTAGCAATGTTTCAGCAGAATCTCATCTGCCATATACAAAAGCCTGATGAGAATTGGTCATAACCATCATTCATTCAGCACCTGCAACTTCAGTTTCTGAACAAGTGATCATTAACCAAGGACTACCTGTAGATTTATTCTCCATGGTTGCTAAAAGGACGAGAACCAATGGTGGAAGCTTTAGAGCAGGGGTGTCAAACTTGTGTCGTCACAGCATCGTCACATGATGTATTGGGACATTCCCCCTTTTCTAAACCGGGTGGGGGCAGGGCCAGCACGTGATGCGTCTGGCCCACGGGCTGAAAGTTTGACACCCCTGCTTTAGAGAGAGCTCTGAATTTGAAGTAAGGAGGAATTTCTGACTCTGTGAGTTCCTAAGCAATGGAGCAGCCAATCTCTTTGTTGGAAACATGAAACTCCATTACTGGAAGTTTTCAATAAAGGCTGGACAATCCTTTGTTTGGACTGCTCTGACGATTCCTGTCCTGGGCAGAATTTTGGGATAGAAGATCACTAAGATTCCTTCCAGTTCTATGAGTTTATGTTCTTGGAAACATCCAGCTCTTAATGTGTTTCCACAAATTTCTGCCTCATTTAGAAACTTTTTTTTTTTTGTAGCAAGCAAAACTTAATCTCAGCATGTTTATCACAAGATTCTTAACTTTGGATCTTCTGTTATAAATATAAATAATGCTAATATAAATTGAATAATTATAGGCTCAACAGACATAATCCCCTCTAAGATAAAACACCTTCGTGTTATCATTGGTTTTGATCTGGATGCTACAAGTCAGGTGTTAACCTTGAAACTCTTGAAGAAAAAGCTTCCATGAGCACAATCACTTGGGAATTTTGAATGAAGAAGGGTAAGAGGAAAAGGGGCTGTAATACCTCTGTTCCTTAGTTAATATCTCCAAGGTATTTTATCATCCCCATACCTCACCAACAGAAAATACCTACGTGACATTTTTATGCCTCATGGGATTTTTACATGCAAATACCTTTGTTTCAAAATGAGCCTGGAGGAAAGGAGGAGATGGAGCAAAAAAGGAAGCATATGAATTGTCATGTTTTGATTCTTAGCTATAGAAATCAGTACCAGGAATAATATACATACACATACACAGTTTGTATATACATATACAAACTACACTATACTTCTATATTACTCTACTCCAATTTCAGTTCAGTAGCGACCACAATCTTTGGAATGTAGTAATAAATGACTATTCCAGAAGGTTTCTACAATAAAATAATTCTGATAAGTTGTCTCCTGACATATTACAAGTAATCCTTAATTTATGACTTAATTTTCTGCTTTCAAGCACCATAGAGAATACAGTTAGTCCACAACTTACAACTACAATTGAGTCCAAAATTTCTGTTGCTAAGTAAGACAGTTGTTAAATGGGTTTTGCCACATTTTACAACATTACTTCTTGTTAGTAACACAGTTAAAAGTGAATTTGGTTTCCCCATTGACTCTGCTTATCAGAGGTTGCAAAAGGTCATCACCTGACACCAGGACGCTGCAATTTTCAAATAAATATGAACCAGTTTCCAAGCATCCAAATTTTGATCACGTGACTATGGGGATACTGCAAAAGTTGTAAGTGTGGAAAAACTCCATAAGTCACTTTTTTCAGTGCCATTCTAACTTCAAATGATCACTAAATGAATGGTTGTAAGTCAAGGACTACCTGTATTCTGTCCAGCTGATTTCTAGCTATTGTTCTCACAAAACTTCTTTCAGATCAACACTGACAGAAGTAAGGAACAGAAGGGGCATCTGTAGTGAATACTTAATAACCACAAATGTGGAGTTAGAATTTATTAGCCCAAATACTGGCTTATCTTCATATAAATTATTTAAAGTACCTAGATACTCAACTTAGCTGTATGCAAAGCAATTTTCTATCTCTCTCTCTTAATTCCTTAACTAGCAAGATTTTTCCCCCCTCAAGGGTTTTTATGCATGCTCTTCATTCCCAAATGTAGCAAGGTTTTGCTGATTGCATTTGATCACATTTGTTCTTTGTGTATCATTCCACTCTGCTTTTTAAGATTTCAAGTGTTGGCTTTCAATGGTGAGATCCAGAGGTGGTACTCAGCCGGTTCTCACCAGTTCTGGAGAACCGGTAGCGGAAATTTTGAGTAGTTCAGAGAATCGACAAATACCAGCTCTGACTGGAGATTTTACAGTATCCTTCCTCTGCCACGCCCACCAAGTCACGCCCACAGAACCGGTAGTAAAAAAAAATTGAATCCACTGATGAGATCGTTATGAGTGATATATCAACTTCACTTCTCAAGTTCTACAAAATATTATCTACCTGAGGGGAAAAAATATAATTATTTCATACCCACCAGGGACTGATAATATGGCAAATAATTCTGCTGCTTCTTAGTCATTAGCACAACTGTTAATAGTTCGTACCATAATAAGTAATGGAAGATGCAGTGCAATTACAAATTCTTGAGAGAATGCTCCCTGCTGCTTCTTGTATGAATGACTGCTATCAGTATGTTTCCTTCCTATCAGAAGTAGTGCCTGATGACGTACTGCTCCAAAATCAAAGCAATCAGCTCCTTTGAAAACAGGCAATTCCCCCACTAATATTTCTAAAAACCAACATTTGCAATTGAGTGGGAAACATTGTTCCAATTCCAAGAATTCTGTAAAAAAAAAAAAAAAAGTGCAGTCATCACAATTGATATTCTGAATTCAATTCTCCCAAGGTCAGAAATTTGGTCATTCTGTTGGAACAGACAAGTCACAAAGTGAGCAAAAATGAAAATAAACATTCTGTTCCAGGTCTCCTCCCATGCTCTCCATCATATGATTATCTTTCAATTGTTATAATTGTATTGCTTCTATAGATAAGAGTTAACCATTAGATGACAGACTAGAAAGGAATATTGTCATTTCACAACAATGGTTAAGAAGATTTTAATTTTTCCCCTCATAACCTAGCTGATATACTATGTAAATCTGCCACAGCCTTGCAGGTTTTAGAAATAATGGAAATTATTTTGTTACAGGTACAATAACAGTCTCAGAGTCCAAGCTGCTAACTTTTGCTATAAGGAAGTTTGATCTTTAATACTGCATAATATACTCCTAAATACCAGTTGGTGAGAAGAACATATACCACAGGTTTATGCAGCAGTTTGGGCCATACAACTTCTGCCAGTCTTAACATTGCCTCTGGTCAACATCTAATGGTCAAACCATAAACTTTAGTGAACTTACACACAGACAATCATTTTGCTAAATGGCTGCATTTTTGTTTTTACAGAAGATGGCTTCCCTGGAGAATATAATGGGACTTGGAGGCAGAGATATCCAAAATCAAGTGAAATAAAGATAACCTAACCGCTAATGCACTGAAGCTGCAAATCCTGATACAGAATCAATATTGTCAGCTCCCGAGAGAAACAGGGCATATTCTGATTTACTGAAAGTAAATAGCAAGCTTATAGAGAAGACATACCCCTCATGCCTGTAATTCTTTTTCCAACTATGGTTCTTCCAGAATCTCACTGGCAAGACTTTATTAATTTATTAAGAAGTAAAGGTTCAGGTTACATGAATTCCATTAACTGACATATTTCCTGACATATATCCTCAGCAATAATTACGTTGGAGTCTTGCTCATTTTCTTATTGCCTTTCTATGACCTGGCAAACCGGTGAGTCTCTTTACTGATAACAAAAGAGCTTGTAAATGGCTATCTATAAAACTGAGTTTTCATCAGTAGGGAAGAATCATACTTGACTGTATCAGACAATTATCAAACCATTTTTAGGCAGGGTTGTTGACAACGTGATTGGGCTTTAACGATAAACTTTCTTTACTGACAAGATGATTTGGATCCCTTCCAATCAGGATTCATGTGTGGAATAGAAATTGTATTACTCACCTGTGGATGACCTGTGATAGTAACTGATTAGGAATGGCACACTCTTTCTCAGTGGCATTCAGTATTATCAATCACGGTTTCCTAATGGCTGCCAGAAAGGGTTAAGTATTGACCCTTAGTGCAGGGGTCCCCAACCCCCAATCCATTGGCGAGTATTGGACTGGGCCCCATTGGGAACTGGGCCACAAAGTGGTGGGTGAGTGTGTGAAGCTCCATTTGTGTGAGCAGTGGGCACATACACAAAATCATACCCTCTTCCTGCCACCATTGATCTGCGGAGCCAAAAGACTGGGGACCATTGCTGTAGTGAGTGGTTCAACTTCTTTCTGGTGTTATGGAGAGATAAGTCTTTGGATACTGTAAACTGGTATGTTTAAACACCAGGATTTTGATTAACATCAAAAAAGCACTCAAAAATTAAATACTGGAATCAAGGAACTACCAACTCAAACGAACAGGTAGTAAATGGTAGCCTGATCAAGGAACTACAAAGGAGAAAACATCCCCATCAGCAATGACGGAGCAAACCACTATATATAAACAAAGAGCAAACTATTCCCTTTTAGCACGGAAGATATTACCTAGTCTACAAGCAAACAACCAATCTCAGACAGCACCAAGGATTCCATAAAGTGGTATACTCGAGAGCTTGCCTTCCCCCTCCCCCTCTCAGATCAGACTACTGGGAAAAGTTATCCATTGTTTTGGAATTAGAATATGCCCTTTTCCATTCGTGTCCAGTCCCTCATAGTGCAATGGTTAGAATGCATTACTGCAGGCTAACTCTGCCCACGTCTGAAGTTCAATCCTGACGGGCTCAAGTTTGATTCAGCTTTCCATCTTTCCGAGGTCAGTAAAATGAGGATCCAGATTGTTGGGAGTAATACGCTGAAATTGTAAAGTGCTCAGAAAGTGCTATAAAGAGGTATATAAGTCTAAGTGCTATAGCCTCTTCCCTACATCTCATTTGGATCAGCTTTTTTCTTTCCTTCCTCATGCAACCATCCCTTCATCTCATTGCACCTCCATCCTGCTTTCTTTATTCCGTTCTTCAGGTTTATGCTAGAAAGAAGAATGTGTGATCATGCTTTTGTGTGTCAATGTGGTTTTTGCACTTGTGACAATGTTTGAAATATTTAAATAGGTAACTTATTTTTATTAATGGTATATTTATAATTAATTTTAATCATTCATTCAATTAACACACATTCATTTTTTGTCATTCTCTTGACCTTTGGGGTTTCTGGACGGACGGGCATGTGTGTGAATTTACCAGGTACACACACACACACACACACACACACACACACACACACATACACACACACAGTTTGTCAAATACAGTCTTTAAGATTGTTTTCAAATTTCAAGTGACCAAATTAACAAGTTTGGGGAGTTGAGCATTGCACAAGATTTTTGTACTTTTTATTTCTTTCTGTCTACTTTTTCTTTAAGCAAGGATCATGTGGCAAGATGGGCGAAAAACAAATGTAATAAACAAATAAAAACTTGAAAGCCTTTTTTGTGAATACAATGCTTCCTAATACTAAAGAGAAACAATTAAGCAGAAATCAACAATAGTAACAACTACATTATACAACATATTCCTCATAAGTGCCTCACTTCTATATTTATCACTACACGGTGCAATCAATAATGCAGAGTTAAAGTATGTCAATTTGGGAATAACAAAATGCATTAAAATGTTAAAAGTTAAGATAACTTATTAATCATGACCAAGGAAGCATCAGAACATTTGGGTCAGCAGACTATAAATATACAGTATAGGTCTCATATTAAGGAAGGATGTTTTTAGAACTAAAGTAGTATATTTCTGTGACTAAGTTCAACATGAAGGCAACTTATGAAAATTAAGTTACTTTGGGTTCACAAAGGTGCTCTTTCTTAAGAAAGTAAAGTTGCCTCTTGAAAAAGCACCTTAGGGACAACCATGACTTGGATGACTAAGAATCTCCATGGACATTTGCTTTGGGTTCTCTTTTCTTCTGTTGATAACAGACTTGGGAAATGTGTGATTCATATTAACAGAACAGATAACCAAACACATACAGAAAGCAATACTGAAAAGGCTGATCTGTATGCATCCCATGATTAAGAGAAATTGTGAACCTAATGTGTAGCCAAATATGCACAAAGGCTATTCAGCCGTGTGAACAATTTGTCCAAGTACTTTCAAATTAGTTATGTAAAAGACCAAATACTAACCCAAGCTCTAAATAGAAGCTTCCTCCAAATGAAGAGAAGGCACTTATTGATTTCATTTATCTGGTATCAACAATACACAAACACACATGCACAAAATGAAGAACATTTTGTCACAAAACTTCATCATGGTTTTACTCAATCTAGTACCCGCTTTAGCTAAATATAAAAATAAAATTCTTTGAATAATATGAAATTACAAATTCTTGGTATTTTGGATTAGATAGTGCACACAAAGCTGCTGTGTGAGATCATTGGCCAGTTTAGGTTTGATATAATCTTGGGAGTTTGCTGATAAAGAAGTGGGTGAATATGTTGAAAGTCTAGCTTGCTGCTGGTATCATGAGGCAACGGGCCTGTGACAAAATCATCCCCTTGAGTGGCTCGTGTCTGTAAGCCAATTCCAGATGGTTCCTTGGATATCTACAGTCTTTAGGAAATAAAGTAATGGAAACAACATCTAGAGTGTCAGTGGATCAGTAAGGTGATTTGAAGTATGGGCCTGTTTGGGCTTAATCTGTGGCAATAAGAGGAAAACACTGGTTGCTTCTCATATTGGTGACTTGTTGTTCGAGTAGTCATGTTTCAAATGGTCAATTTTCTATTAGAGAAAATCCACACTAAGAGCCCTGCCCAGTCAGGACAATTAATTACTCACTGTGGGATGGGATGCTGCAGACATTTCAAAGGAAGCTTTGATAGTTAAATCTCCTCCTTAAGACAGCCTCTCTGGATCTGGAAGTACTGGAAAGCTACTGGCTAATCTCCTACCATTTTGGTTTTTGGCTTTTGGTTGCTGGGATACAGACAACTAAAAAGCACTTTAGAGGAAATGGATTAGCTGGATCCTATCTCATTGTGTTCAAGTCTGGAGAGGGAACAAAGGTGGCATTGGCTGCATTAAGTTTTGTTGAGAACTGGATGTATATGACCACCCAGACCTTTTAAGACTTCTCAGGCCTCTTTAGTACATTAATTTTTGTATCCTTCTGGACACTATGCAAGAGTTGGAACACTGTGTGGCAGTGGTTCCATTCCTTCCTTATCGGATAGTTCTAGTCAGTCCTGATAGGGCAGGAGAAATCTAAAGCAATGACCATTCCTTGCAGGGTAGCACATAGATTCCCTCTCTCCTCTCTTATTTAATATTTAAAGAATGAAACTGGGAACAGTCATCATGAGGTTGAAATCAGTATCAGAAATATACTGATATTTATGATATTCAACTTTACATAGATACCCTAGACCAAACTAGTGACATTGCTGAAGCTCTGCTCCAGTGGCTAGAAAATGTGAAAGTCTGGGTAGGAAAGAAGAGTTTTAAATTGAATACAGATAGTCCTTGATTGATGACCACAATTGAGCTCAAAATTTCTTTTATTAAGTGAGACAGTTCTTAAGTGAGTTTTGCCTCATTTTATGACCTTTCTTGGCACAGCTGTTAAGCGAATCACTGCAGTTGTTAAGTTAGTAACTGTTCTGACCCAACCTGGTTCCAAGAGACCAAACACAAGACAAAGGCAGCAGCCCCCACCTTTTAAGGTTTCATTCACAAATTCTGTTTCTTCACAGATAAAAGGCACCTTCCAACTAATTAGCTCTGACAAGAAAGAGCCTTGCCAAGTTTGTTCTTCAAGGCTGCCAAAAACCCACAGGTAAGAAATAGTTTACAAGAGTTTTCAAATACTAACTATAATGTCCATGAGGCTGAGTTTCAGAGCGTCTTTGCCTTCTGCAAAGAACGCTTCTTCAAACCGGGCTTTTATCTTCTTGAGGGAGGGGCCAGTACCTTGCAGCCTTACTCCCGAGTCACCTGTGCTGCTGTAACTGCTCTCTCCTACGAGCAATCCTGCACGCACACACACTTGGCACAGGATCCTCAGGAACCTCCTCATCACTGCTGCCAGCCCCCACAATCTCTGAAGGCAGCAGTCCACTCCCTAATGGTCCTGGCCCCTCATCTGAGTCCTCGCTCTCCTCCATCGTCCGCAACTGCTGCCGGCTAACCACAACAGTAACACAGTTGTTAAGTGAATCTGGCTTCCCCATTGATTTTGCTTGTCAGAAGGTCAGAATAGGGGATCACATGACCCCAGGGCACTGCAACCCTCATAAATAGGAGTCAGTTGCCAACATGATGAATTTTGACCATGTGACCATGGGGATGTTGCAATGGTCGTGTGAAAAGTCATTTTTCATTAGTCATTTTTCTCAACTGTAACTTCAAATTGTTATTAAATGAACTGTAGTAAGTCGAGGACTATCTATACTAACAAAAGAAGAGTTGCTGTTTGCTCCAGTACTATCTCTAGTTAGAATGGCACTATGCCTGAAGCAGGAAGTCCACAACTCTGGGATTCTCAAGTCTTACTAAAACAGCAGATGAAGGCCATTCCAGAGGGTTTTTTCCGATTGGGGAAAAAAAATCTGGGGTGGGAAGATTTTCCTACAGTGCCTCATGCCTTTGTCATCATCCGCTTAGAATATTGCCACATCCTCTACTACAGGGAGTTGCCTTTGAAGGTACTGCCTTAGCATGTTACACCAATGTTGAGGGACATTCACTAGTTACCAATAGGCTTCTGGGTGAAATTTAAGATCTAAATACCTTGGGTTTTAGTTACCTAAAGCAGTAGTTCTCAACCTATGGTCAGTGAATCCTGGGGGAGCCACAATGTTGTCATACGGGGTCTGCTTAAAGAAATGTTATGATTTAAATCTTGAGTTTAAGTTGATTTAGATCTTGAGTTAAGGTGCAGTTAAAGACTGTGTCCATGAAAGATATTTAAAGAGGGTCCATGGTGAAGAAAAGGTTGATCTAATACATTTGGTTTTATTAATTTTATTTTATGTTTTCTTTGATTTGACATTTTAGTTCTATACTTTTACTGTTTTTGGTGTGTTTTATCTTGTAAGCCACTGAGAAATCTTAGGGATTGATGGTCTATAAATGTGATGAATAAATACTCTTCTGATGCCATAAGTGTCATGTGAAAAAAGGCAGATTTTCTTTTAAAGCTCTGGATTTCCATAGTTATATTTAACTACCGGTATGTAAGTTTAACTATTAAATTTGTAACTGTTTATGAATTAAATAAAGTATTAATATCTGTCTGTTATCACAGAAGAATATAATATTCAGGTGAAAATACTGTGTAACACTTCCTGGATGTCTTGAACTGCCCTGATATGCTCATTACCAAACTTGAATCTATTTTTCTTTGAGATCACAATACGATTTGTTGAAAATTTTCCTATAACAAAGCTGCTAGAGATATTGTTGACATATCTGTAGTAGTGCCTTGGAAAATGTACTCATCCATTGTCTTTTAGCACTCATGAACTGCATTATCCATCATTCTGCTCAGTCAGCTATTACTGTCATTTTCAAGTATGATTTATACTTCTGGTTCTAATCCATTTTGCAGTTTTTATTATATGTTAATTTAAAATACGTTGTCAAAATTCTAACTACAGAAGACATGGCTAATCTACACTGAATGCTCAAAGTCTCAAAGATATATTTATGCCATTAGTTGTATTTTAACTGTAGAAACAGGCAGCTACTTTTGATGTATGTGTGTACACGCACAGAAAATAGACACTTATAACGTACACTGCTCAAAAAAATAAAGGGAACACAAAAATAAGACATCCTAGATCTGAATGAATGAAATATTCTTATGAAATACTTTGTTCATTACATAGTTGAATGTGCTGACAACAAAATCACACAAAAATTATCAATGGAAATCAAATTTAGCAACCCATGGAGGTCTGGATTTGGAGTTACACTCAAAATTAAAGTGGAAAAAACAATACAGGCTGATCCAACTTTGATGTAATGTCCTTAAAACAAGTCAAAATGAGGCTCAGTAGTGTGTGTGGCCTCCACGTGCCTGTATGACCTCCCTACAACGCCTGGGCATGCTCCTGATGAGGTGGCGGATGGTCTCCTGAGGGATCTCCTCCCACACCTGGAATAAAGCATCCCTCAACTCCTGGACAGTCTGTGGCGCAACGTGGCGTTGGTGGATGGAGCAAGACATGATGTCCCAGATGTGCTCAATTGGATTCAGGTGTGGGGAATGGGCGGGCCAGTCCATAGCATCAATGCCTTCATCTTGCAGGAACTGCTGACACATTCCAGCCACATGAGGTCTAGCACTGTCTTGCATTAGGAGGAACCCAGGGCCAACCGCACCAGCATATGGTCTCACAAGGGGTCTGAGGATCTCATCTCGGTACCTAATGGTAGTCAGGCTACCTCTGGCAAGCACATGGAGGGCTGTGCGGCTCCGTAAAGAAATGCCACCCCACACCATTACTGACCCACTGCCAAACCAGTCATGCTGGAGGATGTTGCAGGCAGCAGAATGTTCTCCACGGCATCTCCAGACCGTCACATCTGTCACATGTGCTCGGTGTGAACCTGCTTTCATCTGTGAAGAGCACAGGGTGCCAGTGGCAAATTTGCCAATCTTGGTGTTCTCTGGCAAATGCCAAACGTCCTGCACGGTGTTGGGCTGTAAGCACAACCCCCACTGTGGATGTCGGGCCCTCATACCACCCTCATGGAGTCTGTTTCTGACCGTTTGAGCAGACAGATGCACATTTGTGGCCCGCTGGAGGTCATTTTGCAGGGTTCTGGCAGTGTTCCTCCTGTCCCTCCTTGCACAAAGGCGGTGGTAGCGGTCCTGATGCTGGGTTGTTGCCCTCCTACAGCCTCCTCCACGTCTCCTGATGTACTGGCCTGTCTTCTGGTAGCGCCTCCATGCTCTGGACACTATGCTGACAGACACAACAAACCTTCTTGCCACAGCTCGCATTGATGTGCCATCCTGGATGAGCTGCACTTCCTGAGCCACTTGTGTGGGTTGTAGACTCCGTCTCATGCTACCACTAGAGTGAAAGCACCACCAGCATTCAAAAGTGACCAAACCATCAGCCAGAAAGCATAGGAACTGAGAAGTGGTCTGTGGTCACCACCTGCAGAACCACTCCTTTATTGGGGATGTCTTGCTAACTGCCTATGCTTTCCACCTGTTGTCTATTCAATTTGCACAACAGCATGTGAAATTATCAATCAGTGTTGCTACCTAAGTGGACAGTTTGATTTCACAGAAGTGTGACTGACTTGGAGTTCCATTGTGTTAAGTGTTTCCTTTATTTTTTTGAGCAGTGATATTACCCCCATTGTCTTTTAGCAGTGCCTAGATGTAGTGATGCCAAATGACAGCAAATCAGAAAGAAGGAATATGAGAAGCTGGAGAAGTGCCAGGTCCTGAAGGAGGAACTAGAGATGATGTGGAAAGTAAAAGCTAAAATGGTCCCCAGGGGTAGTAGGAGCATTTGGGTCTGGAAAGTGGCTCCAACAGATCCCAGGGACAACATCAGAAAGGTGTGCGCATATGTGAGTGTGTGTGTATCTCCCTAGAATGGTGTGTGCGTCTCCCTAGAATGGTGACATCTGTGAAGTAACCAGTAGAAATAAGTGATGAAATTCTAGTGATTCAGCACTGAGCAACAGAAAAGTTAACAGCTCCCTTCGAATAGCATAACTATGTGTTGAGCGACTCATTGCTCAGAATCCAAACTAAGGCGAAAACAATTTGTTTTCATTTTCTATCCACTCAGCAACTGCATTCATGGCATTCTGTGTATATTTTCCTACTTTTCTACAATTCTTTGGATGAAAAACGGTAATTATTCTTCTGACTTGTTAATTTGGGCATCGCCTGAAATCAATTTCCACAATCGAGGAGTTACAAGCAACTTTATGCTTTCCGGTTGTGACCTGCCAACTTATATAAAATAGGGTTTATTGGTTCTGACACTATACCACAACATATGGTTAAAGTTTCCTAATTTTTATTCGGCAAGTCTAAATTAAACCAGAAAGGTTAATCAAAATAAAACATTCTGTTTTCAGTAATAACTGTAGAAAGAATGCACTGTGACTGTCCACTCATAATCATAATCATCTGGAATAACAAGAGTTCTGTTAAAGTAAAATATTTATTACTAGGCAATTTAGGATTATTGTTGTACTAGTACTCCTTCCACCACCACCCCAGTGCTTTAACTTTTCATCAGTAGCCATTCCTAATTTGTCTTTTAACATTTTTTAATTGAAATTTACATCTACTATAATTTATTTATTTTAGCACCGGGCAGCTACTTCTCCCATTCCAACACACAAGTTAAACCTACCTACCTTCCTATTAAAGATACCATCATCTCATTCATTAAATCAGCATTACAAGGAGTTACTGTGAGAAATAAAAATCCAAAGTATATGTAGTTTTATTTACAAGATAGAGAAAAACTAGTTTTGAGAATTTAGAGTCCCCATCTTCTACGCAAGTATCGAATTTTCTACAATTGACTTTCCCTTGAAACTTAATCCTACCCGGTCAAATGCTTCCATGCTTTTGAACGCATTAAAAAAAAAAAAAGTATAGATTTACCTACTTCCAGGACTAGAGATTTACAAAAGCTGCAGAAGTTTAGCCGAGAGTATTTGCCCGATTTAACGGAAAAGTTTTGTAAAAAAGAGCTCCAGGATGGGGTGTAGATCTGCAGAAAGAAAATTGCTCATTCCTTCCTCGGAAACCTAGTTGCAGAACTGCGAGGCAGCCCGCATACAGGGTCGCATAAAGCCCTGGGGGGGGCCCGGATTTAGTATTGAATGCATGAGAAAGCCGAGGCCACCTTGGGGCGGAGTCTCTCGCTGTCTCGCCCCCCTACCCCACCCCCACCCCACCCCGACCCCCTCCTGTCCCACCGCCGCACTTTGTGTCTGAAAAAGCGCGGAGAGTCCCAACTTTCTTCCCACGAGTTGCGACGCGCCCTGTTCCGAAGCGGATCACAAGATCGAAACAGCAAAGCCCCGGTCGGGAGAAAGATGGATGACGCCACAAGCGCCTCGTCCTGCGCCCCGCGCCCCCAAGAAGGGGCTCCTCTTTCTAATTATCCCTCCGGGTTTCAATTCGTCGAGGGCTGTGGGGGGGGAGAGAGAGAGGAATATAGGAACCAAGGACTATTCCCCCCGTCGCTTCCCTTCTGAGAGGGACACACACGCACACACACACGTCTGCCTCAACTCTCCGCAATTCCAAACTCACAGAAAGGAGATTACGGGGGCGAATAGACCCTCGCCGCTTCGAATTAAAAGCCCCTTACCGCACACCTCGCCTCTCTCCCGGGAATAACGCTGTTTTTAGCGAAGAGGACCGGGCATTTGTTTCCAAAATGGGTTTCGGGGGGGTTCTCCTCCCCGCACGCACGCCTCTCTCTCTCTCCCCTCCCCCACACCGCCGACCCCCCCCTGACTTACCTCGCGCCACATTCCATCTGCTTGGTCGATCCAGCGCGCGCATGCACAATCGCGCGCAACCGCTAGCCGAGCTTGCAGCCAAGCCTGTCCTTGGCGAGGATTAGGGTAGTAGAAAGGCGCTCGGCTGGGCTCGCCAGCCAGGCAGTCCCTTCTTTCTGCCCCCTCTCCCTCCCCCGTCTCGCGCTCCCGAGTGTACGAGAACTTAGCTCCGCCCAAAAGGAGGCGGGCGCAAATTAAAAAACTATCATCATCATCATCATCGTCATTAATAATAATAATAGTAATGCTACGGCCGGAGTAGCTTGGGTGGAGGTTAGGATCTGTTTGTCCGAGCCGCAGAACTGATTGGCTGTAGCGTTTGAGCAGTGAAGGAACCAGCGAGAACATCATCATCACAATAACAATAGTAATAATAGTAACAACAACAACATAATAATAGTAATAATAGTAATAATAATCCCAGAATAGTTATCTCGTTTGCTGGGTACACTGTCGTTTTTTGTGAATGATGATTGATGATGATGAATGGTGGGTTTGATTCCGAGCCAGACTCCTCCACTCCTCATCTCCTTAGTAGCTCTTTTAATTACGAATTTGAAGTTTGCCCCTCCTCCAGAACAAAACAAAACAGAACTATGCCAATGCTCTCACAAAGCGAACTGTTTTGTTGAAAGCATTTGAGTTTTGAGAGAAATGTGTAATCAAAGATCTACCGTGACTTCGAAAAGCTGAAAGGATCCGCTCCTGCGGGGGCGGTAAGGAGAGCAGTTGAATGTCTCTCTTAAAATAGTGCAAAAATCTGTTAATTTGTGGGAAGTATTAACAATTTTGTGATCCAAATCTTTTTATTCCACGGTCTTTTCTAGCCCACACTTCTGCTTTCCTCCCTAACAATTTTGCCTTTTTCGCCCATCCTATTGGCAGTTCCTACATGCCAACAGCCTCCGTCTTCATTTCTTCAATAGTAACATTATTAATAAAGTTATGAAAAAATGGACATACTCTCTTGTATTCATTTGAACAAAATATTAAAACTGTTTATATTTGCTGTATTTTGCATGAAAGATAACTAATAGCAGGAACTTCGTTTGTGTATCCTTTCTCATAGTTTCCTATTCTTAATGACTTACAAATAAAACTCTTTAAAAGAATATTGACATCAATCGATAGATTAAGACATCCTTCCTTAAGCAACAGAAGTTTACTGCACAAAAAAAGCAGGGACACATTAAATTTGTAGATTTATATGCTGCACAGTTTACACATTAAAGCTACAGTTCCAACTATTTGGAAGCCATCCTTTTTGAAATGGGTGTTTTGGGTCAGTTTTTTTTTAGGGTTTTTTTTTGAGTTCAGAAAATGTGTATCCTTCCAACAGAAACTTCCAAAAGTAAGATCTACAGTATAATTAAAAATAAAAAAGGGTTGCTGAGTTGAGGTTATTACATATGTTTGAGAGAGCTAAATTAATAAACAACATAGTATTTCTTTTAGCTGCCAAATCTATAATAAGTTAACAATTTTTTTTAGACAATTTAGCACTTGAAGAATGGCATTCAGATCTATGATCTATGCCTATGGTCGAAAAAAAATCATGGATAAAATTCAAATTGTAAATTAATGGAAGGCAGAATCATAATTGCATTGAAACTGGAATGTTTCTATAATACAAAGTAATAAAGTGTAACAATATTGTGGCAATGAAATGTTTATTCTATCTATTGTGAACTTGGAATGTTATAGGAGTAATATATAAATCAAGCAAGATTTAAAGGAAAATGAAAATTGAATATTTACTTTCTCCCCCATCAACTTTAAGCAGCAGATTTTAGCAGGCACAGTATTGCATTTTTACACCTAGTCAGGAAAAAACAAAGGTACAAGTACAGATTAGGTGAAACCTGGCTCAAAAACAGTAACTATGGAAGAGGCCCAGAAGTCCTAATGGATGATCACTTAAACATGAACCAGCAGTTTGTGGCAGCAGCCAAAAAAACTAATACAATCCTTGGTTACATAAAGACATAGAAGCAAGTAATTAAAACCACGTGAAGTATTAGTACCGCTTTATAAAGCCTTAGTAAGGCCACATCTGGAATATTTGCTTTAATATCCATTTCTCCTTAAGAATAGAAGTATCAGGTTTATTATCACAAAACACTACTGTACAAAATTAAAGCATTTTATCAGTGGTATTTTCAAGCATAGTATTTCCACTCCTAAAAAATTTAATGCAATAACAAAGAGCCATTACAACATATAGTAAAGAATAACGATCAGTTATTAATTCCTATAATAATGTTTTTTTAAGATAAGCTTTAATTGCACCAGTGCTGCCTTAATTAAGCTGAATATGGATTTTTAAATGATTCTATTTTTCTTTAAATTCATATATTCTTTTCTTTTTTCTTTATTTGTTCTCTGGTGTAAGTCTCTTTTCAAACCTTTTGTTTGACTAAAAGACTTTTTTTAGAAAGTGTAATCTATAATGTCATGATAAATGGTGCTTATAATTATCATTAATGCAGCATTGATGTGTACAATGTGAATTTTATGTTGAATCAATGCAATGAAATAAATTATTTTTCATTTATTCCAGATTCCTATTCCATTATTTCAGAATGGTTTCCTGCCCTTTGAATGGGAGGAATAAACAGAAAGTAAGTGTGTGTGTGTGTGTGTGTGTATTTCTTGCAGAGATAATAATAACACCAAAACAGCATCATAACAATTATTTTTCCACTTTTGACTTTAAAAATATTAGAAGTTTCTGAATTCCATGCTTACAAAAGAGGAAAAAACGATTATATGTGTAAGTATGGTACCTTTTAATGTCTAAGTCTTTAAGAAATAATTAACAATATTTTATTTTAAGAAACTAAAAAAATATAGAGAATTAGTCAAGAAAATGTTACAATTACAATTTAATCCTGAATGTGCTTCTTCTAAGAAATTATATTAGATTGCTTTTTGTTTTCAATAATTAAAAATATATTTCTTTTTTAGTTTGCTAAGAATTTAGAAATAATCTGTAGTCTTATAGATCATATCTCATGGAATAAGAAAAAAATGAATCTTGTGCCATTTAGAAACAAATGAACCAATAACGGCATATGTCTTTCTGAGTTAAATAACCAGATATATGATTCTCTATTCTCCTAGCGTTCATATATTCACAATATACAATCCCATATATGTCTACCTATATATAAATTTCTACTTACTTACCTATTGAATTTTAATTCAATTATGCTTAAAATTAGTTGCTTTAACCAACAATATTCATTTCAGTGAGATATGGAAATTTTAATTTTAGATGAAAATTTTAAGTCAATCAAGTGTCCACAACATTTTAACAATATACCTTCAGAAATAAAAAGAACACAAGAAAATAGAAAACACCTATTCGGAAAACCCTAGGCCAAGTCTTCTATTGCTTATGAAAGTAAAGGTATAATACTACTCATAATAAAATCAGCTGGTAACACTAAGGTTTTTTAATATCTTCTATAAAGCTATTTTAATTTATTCCAAACATTTATTTTCCTAACAGTTTACATCAAGATAAAACAATAAAATCAAATGTAATAAATAGGAGAAAATAACCATATACAAAATAATCAAATCCATAATCAAAATAACCCTTCCCTGGCAGCTTTTTTTGGCAGCCCATAAACTACAGTGAAGGCAACCAAAGAATACAAATAACAAATACAAAAATACAAAAAAAAGTATACTGTACTCATCTGGCAAAAAAAAAAAAAGACAGGGCCAAGATAATCTGATAATAAACCCGCACTGCCAAACTGTGACACTTAATGGTGTCCACTCAAGAATCAAACTTCCTGAAACAACTACCCTTCTAACTCTAAATATAAGAGCACAAATGGTCCATTATCCTGACCATGATGAGGGTGAATTCCTTAAAGGTTAAGAAAAAAGGAGCTATGTCCTAATAGGTGCCTATTTCTAACCTTATCCTGATGCTTAAGCCATTGTCTTTTTCCCTGCCCTATTCAACCCCTCAGACAATAGCCAGGGACAACTCCATTGTGCTGCTAAGGTTTTCTCATCTTTTACAGATGTTGATATAATTGAGAAATCAGATCCCTAAAGTTGTATCTTTTCTATTTTGGGATGGATTTGTCTCTGCATTCTGTACAGTTGTTTTCCATGGATATATTTTTTTTCTTTGCAGATATCTATTATATGTTCGTTGGAATTATATTCAGGCTATATCATTGCATCCAAATGTCTCTTACAGAAAGATTTGTCCATATACTTATTAAGTATATCCCTATATTTACACTTGGAACTTCTCAATTCATTTAGAGAAGATAAAATTTTATATCTTGTGTGATGAACAAATTGTATGAAACTGAAAAAAATCTGAGCTGAAATAATGGTTTAAAAAAAAGCATATAGAACTATGCTTCTAATAATAGGTTGATCCAAGCAGCTCAATAGTTTCTACAGAATTGCTTTTTTAACAGTATTAATCCTTTTAAAGGAAGGAAAGAGTGAATGAACACACAGCAAAAAATAATAATAAGAAAAAATAGTTGATACGGAGATAATATATCAGTAAGAGCGGGTAAAGGAATTACTGAGGTTGTACAGTCAATGCTCAGTATATTGTTTATGAGAAAACTATTTAAGGTGGGTTTTTTTTTATTCAGATCTATTATTTTTATTTCAGTCAATGCAATAGATTGTGATATATTGTAAATAAATTATTTACATCATAAAATATTCATGTAGTTAGTTATTGCTGGTAATCTATCAATGGTTCAAAAGAGTGAAAGGTTTTAAGTCAATGAATTCTGCAGCTCAAATATAAATTGTACTTTCTAACAGTGAGAACAATTAACCAGGGGAATGAATGGCTTCCCTTCAGAATTTGTGGGTGTTCCATCATTGGAGGCTTTTAAGAAGAGATTGGATAGCCACTTGTGTGGAATAATATAGATAGGATCTCCTTCTTGGACAAGGAGACCTCAAAGGTCCCTTCCAACTCAGTTATGTTACTTTGCACTTATTTCTTCTGACAGTTTAAATCAAAATCAATACAGTAAATATATAAATAAACTAGCCTGATACCCGTGTTTCGCTACGAAACTATGTGGTCCGGCTTAGTTTTGGGGAGGAAAATAAGGGAGGAAAATCTGCCTTTGCCTACTAGCATCCATCAGTATTCATCTGGCTAGTGTCCTATCAGTGTGTTTGGAAACTGAAACAATATTTGCTGTGTGAGGAAGAAGGAGACAGCAAGGAGCCTGGGCGTGGCTTAGCTCAACTGTTCTGTACTAAAGCTGCTTGGTGCTGTGAAACTAAAACTGAAACTGAAATTCCTCTCCTCTGCTTGCGTTTTGCATTTGGAACAGATTTCTTTTCAGGTGGGGAGGGGGAGTAGAACTCCTTAGCATCAGAGCATGTTAATAATAATATATGAAATACTAATGCTCTGATGGTTATTTCAAAAAATCCTTTCTTAGTGAGCACCTAGAACCCAAGACGAACATATATGTCAAATTTCAAGTTGGTAGACTTTACGGTTCTGGAGATTTTGTGATGATGCGTGAGTGGTACTTCGCTTTTATATATAGAGATAAGAAGTAAGTAAATAATAGGTAAATAATTATTATTCTACAGCAATTTGAAATTATTATTTTTTAAAATTTAAACGTAAATTGGAGAATTACATTAACTCAAGAAAATGTTCGAAAGTATCTCACGACTCTTGTTCGAAGAGCAGGTGGCGGTCGTGGCCAGGAGGGCCTTTGCACAACTGTGGATTGTGCACCAGTAACGCCCTTTCCTGGATCAGCGGTCCCTATTCACAGTCACTCATGCCCTGGTCACTTCTCATCTTGATTATTGCAACACGCTCTACATAGGGCTGCCCTTGAAGAGCATCCGGAAGCTCCAGTTGGTGCAAAATGCAGCGGCCCGCATTTATGCAGACCCCGGTGTGCACATGTATCACCTCTCCTGCAGGAGCTGCATTGGCTGCCAATTTGCTTCTGGGTGCAATTCAAGGTGCTAGTTGTCACCTTTAAAGCCCTTCATGCCTTGGGTCCGGGTTATCTGAGGAAACATCTCTTGCCAGTGACAACTACCCAACCCATGAGAGCGAGGAGGCAGGGAATGCTACGGGTCCCACCCCTGAGGGAGATATACCTGGTGGGACCAAGAAGAAGGGCCTTCTCTGTGGTGGCTCCATCTCTCTGGAACATCATTCCCCCAGAGATTAGAATGGCCCCCTCGTTAATACTATTCCGAAAGGCACTGAAGACCTGGGCCAATGGGCCTGGGGAACCCAGAGAGGGATGGAACCCATCAGATGGCTAGTGTGACCCGCTGTTGTCGGGGTGGGGTAGATGGGAGTTGGTGTTTGTTTTTGTTTTGTTCTGTTTTTTGTTTTCCCAAATTTTGTTCTATTGTACTTTACTAATTTATTTGATTCTTTTTGTTAGTTCTTATTGTTTTTATGTTTATTTTTTGTTTTAAATATGATTTTACATTGTGTAACCCACCTTGAGTCGCCATGGGCGAATAGGCGGCAATATAAATCAAATAAATAAATAAATAAACCTCTATATGTCTGCTGTACAACCACACTGTGAGGCCAATTAGATTTTGGATGATTTCTTCACTCATTTTTTGGTTTTTCAAAGTTGAAACTTAAGTCTAGTAACCTTGGTATATCTCTAAGTTCTACTGGTTTTGCTGTGTTCTACATCCTTTCCAGATTTAGAAAATCTCTATTTTTGTTATTTATTTTCTTATATATTTATTACAAATAAATATTTATGGATGCAAAGTAACATGACTGGGTAGAGTGTGAAGAATACATAAAACAGCACACTTTAAAAAAAATAATGCTTGAAGAATGAATTAAATTAACATTTAACATTTATCATTTTTAAAACATGGTTTAAAAACTCCCTTAAGGTTTAATTTTAATTTTATACTTAATTTAAAATTTAATTAGAGTATTTTCTGAAGTCTCACAGAAACACTATTTCTAATATTTTATTAGCTAATTATACATACATCCCATCACAAAATTAATACTTAGGGTCCTTTTTTCAGGACATTAGTTTATTGCAACTACTACTCCATTTTACAATTGATCTGGTTACATGACTCTATATATTGCCAATCCCAGCTAGCATGGCTAATGAAGTGGGGATGTTCATTCAGCAACATTAGGGCACAAAGGGTACTTGTCCTGATTTAAGGTATGAATATTCAATATATATGTAATATTAATAATTAAGCTGGAAGTTAAAATATTCATGTTTATTTATCAGCTACAATGTATTCATTAAAATAAGGGTTTAAAAGATGCTAATTGTTCCAGTAATTTTATGGGTAACATCAAAAAAGGGGGGAAAGATTGGAATATTCCCAGGAAAATGAGAATGGCTATTGTAAAACATTATTATTTTTGATTGTTACTTTTGCTAGACTTTCTGAATCAGAACATTGAAAATATTTGTACTGTACACAAGTAGTTTTTTTTTTTTTTTTAGCAAAACTGTTCATACTGTTTATTAGTCTGGAGAAGCAACATCTTTTTTTTAAGTCAGTTATAAAACTGATTTTAATATTACTTGGCACAGAATTTGAATATATTTAAATTCACAAATTTGTTTCTGTGGTAAAACTTATAAATAATAAATTGACAATATCAATTAGATCTGCATTTCTTTAACTAGCAATAATTGTGAATTATCCACACTTCTGTTGGATTTACACTATCTATTCCCATTGGATTTATGTTACTGTGCATTCCTTTCATGTATTAATAAGTAATAATTCAATATTGTAGGGTTATGCTGGAAATTGTTCAGGACCTTGGAGAGCACCACGTCATGTAGAGAAGGAATCAGAAGCACTTGCATTACTGTTCTATATTGTATCAAAGAGAATATTTACATTTTCAGAATGGTTGAAACTAGAATTAAAAGTGGGCCTTGGCACAGTTCTTCTGTTGACTTTCTCTCCTTGACTTTTTCTCCATTTCTTTGCTCAGAACTGATCAAATCACTGATCTATTGAGAACAGACCAATATACTTCTTACAGTATACTTCTAAACTATTATTCTCTAATAAAGGGGGAAGCTGAAACTATTTTACTGTATAAGGAGAATACAGAATTAGACTGACCGTTTTCCATCTTCCAGATTCATTCTATCAACAGAACCTAGTGTCTTTATAAATGAACATATTTCTATAAATGTAACTGTTCATGCGTTCATTCTACAGCAAATCTGTTAAGGTTGAAAAGGTTTTAGACCAATACAGCATTAGTTTACACTCACAGTTTGCTTAAAATTGGAATCTGCATGTATTTTATAACTGCAATTCTGATTAAGATTAAAATATAGATTAATAGCTTCCTCCACATCATGCCATTTTTATTTGTTTGATTCTTTGTTTATTCAATTTCTATGACCATCTGCTAAACAAATGGTCCTGGGTTGCTAAAAATCATAAAAGAAATTCAAAACAAATATATGTGGCCTATGATCTCAATAAAAAATTGAAATTTTCATCATAATAAAAAAAAATTAAAGAGGGACGAGACCCTTCATTCACTCAGGGTCTAAGGCACATAACCAGGTCTTTAGGGCCTGCAAAAGGCCACAGCATCTTCCAGAATGGATTGGACAGGTAGAGACAACTGGGAAAAGACAACCCTTCAGGTAGCCTGGTCCTAGGATATGAAGGGCTTTAAAGATGCTAACCAACACCTTGAATTGTACCCAGAAACAGACTGGCAACCAATACAGCTCACAGATAATGGTGTTACCTTTGCAGAGTAACTGACACCATTTGCTACCTGTGCAGCTGCATTTTGCACCAGCTGAAGCTTCCAAATTGCTCTTCAAAGGCAGCCCCATGTAGAGCTCACTGCAGTAATCCAGACAGGAGAGCATGAGGGCATGAGTGACAGTAAGGAGAGCTTCCCAGTGCAAGAATGGTTGCAACTGTAACACAACTCAAAGTCCCCAAAGTCCTTCCCAGCTATTGCTTTTGCCTGCTCTTCCAGCAGAAGCCATGAGTCAAAGAGGACCTCCTAATTGTGCACCAGGTCCATTTGAGGCAGTGCCATTCCATCCATGACCAACAATGGAGAGTTTCTGGCACAAAGGCCACTTGATTGGCTTGTGAAGAAAACTGTTGCATTCCATCCAGATCGCCAAAGTTTCCAGACACTGGAAGAGGATGTCTATAGCATCACCCAGGCAGCTTGGGTTGGAAATATAAAGCTGGTGTCATCAGCATACTAGAGATACCTCACCCAAAACCATCAGATCACCTCACCTGTGTCATCATGTAGATCTTAAACAGGAGAAGAAAAAGAATTGAGCCTGTGGCACACCACAAAGTAGGAGCCATGGGCTAGACCTATCCCCTCCTATCAACACTGACTGAAACAAGCCCTGGAGGAAGAAGGAAAACCAACACAACACAATGCTACCCACTCCCAGCTTCCAAAACAGATCCAGAAAGTTATCATGATTAATAGTAGTGAAAGTGGAATCATAGCTAACTTAGGCTTGTGTGTTAAATATGTAATATAAATATTTAATGATTATATTTGGGGTCCAGTAATAATATGCATGTTGTAGGGCACTCATAATTTTGTATTGCACAAATAGCACATTGTGCTAATAATAAACTCAATTGGTGAACGCCAATAGGATTGCAGCCAGAATAACATCATTTAACAAGAAGAAGGTATAAGCATGTTTGTGAAAATTCAAAAAATGACAGAAGCCCCATGTTTAAATCCTGGAAGGGGAGAAAATCTGCAACCCATTTAGGATTAGATAAAATGCCAAGTATCTACTAGGGGAGACAGAAAACCAGAATGGGATTGAAATGGAATGGGAGATGGAATGGAATACACTGCAATTTTACATATTGCAACAATTTATTGTAATTTATTTTAATATAATTTCCATCATGCTTATGTCTGTGAAGGAGTTATCTACTGAAGAGATCAAAATAGACATGATGATGGTTGCAGCACCATGATTAAAGCCTTCACCCCTCCATATGTCATTCATCACATGCAAAGGGGTAGGGTTTTCTCTCTCTCTCTCTCACACACACACACACACACTTCCTATGGACACTGCTAGACTTTGGTTGATCCTAATTGCAAGATTTCATACCAATGTAACAAAAAATAAAAGCCTAAAACCTAACACAAAGAACTTTCATTAATGGATAAGACATGTTTTTTTTTTAAAAAAACATGGATTCTAAAATACAAATTGCCCCCATTCCCACAATATGCTTAACTAGGTCAATGGGAGGGTATATAAAGCATCAAGACAGCATAAAGATCCAAATAATCCAGTCAAATGAGATAAAGCAGCTTAAATGTATCCCAGGACTGTCCCAGTATGCACAGTGTTAAATTAACTCTCTACTGTCAATTATATCATAGAAATATATAAGCTAATTCAGACCATACAGAGTCCCTCAAGGAAAAAAGAAGATAATCTGAAAAAGCATGCCTGTCCATTAAAGATCACGATGGGCTGCAGTGACGCATAGAAAAGGGAATAGAAATATCATATAGCTGTGCCTGTAATTTTCTCATGCAAGGATTCATGGGATATCAGGCACTTCCTGCAGAAAATGGGTAATGCTCCAATAACTTCAAAAATGGGTGGTTTTTTAAGTCAATATTTGTGTGCCAGAGTCATGGTTATAGAAATTAAACTGAGTTAGTGGCTAGCTGGCTCATATGAGTTATAATAATAAGGGCCATTATTAATATCTCAGCTGAAAACTCCCTTGGAAATGTGTTCCAATGTCATCTTCCATTTCACTTCTCCACCCATTTAAAGATGTGTTCAAGATTCTCCAATCTTTTCGCCATTTGTACGTTCGATTAGTATTGTCCTATCATTCACAGGTTTTCCTAAGTCACCCCTTGGGAAAATATGTCCCGTTGTGTGATACAAAGGTCAGACTCTATGGCACATCTCATAATGAGCTTTAGGCTGCACAGATTTAACAGCTAAAGCTCATTATATTGCAAGTTGTTGTCAGGCCCTTTCAAAGGCTATTGTGAAAAGGTATTTTTCAAAGGAGCTTATCTTGCAGCTCAGAAATCTGTGAATGAGTGCCATAGAAATCTTGAATTAACTAAACGCACTAAGAGTTGGACAGAGTTGAGTCTTACAAAGAAAAGAAATTCAAATCCTCCTCTTCTAAATGGAGACCTAGCTGTAATCTGAAGCAAGCAGCTAAAGCATTAGTCACTCTGTGAAAACAGACCAAAAAGAAGAATCTGTCTCTTTCCCTTCAGAGGAGACACAGAAACCAGCGTTGCTGGAATAGGGTGAAATTTTGTAGACAAAGACATTGATGATTGACAATAACAAATATTCCACACTTCAATCTTTTGTTGACAAGTATCAAGTAAATTTCATTTGTTCCATTAATTGAATGTTTTAAATAATGTCATCATTATCATGGTGGTTGTCATCTTATCTTTCCCCTGAGAAATATCGTAGTTCCCTGAAAATAAGACCCAGCCAGAACAGAAGCCCTAGCATGGTTTTTCAGGATGCTCATAATACAAGCCCAATAAGCCCCAGTTAAGATTGTCAGCCAGACAGATACATTTAGTGCTGTATTTCCCCCAAAATAAGACCCAACTGGAAAATAATCCCTAATGTGCTTTTTGGAGCAAAAATTTATATAAGACCCAGTCTTATTTTGGTGAGTTGAGTTGATCTCCAATTTAACTCAATAGTCAAAGGGGGACTTCAATCTGATTCAATAATAACACTTGTTCTTGGTTTGAAAAAGCTATACTGTTAGTGCAAAGGGTTTAAAACATTAAGAGAGAGATTATGTAGAAACCTACTGAAACTATAGAAGACGTTAAGTCTTTTCTGATATGTAATTAAAATTGTCAGGTCTACCATTCAAGAGAAAATCTGATTGCACCTGTACCAAGAGAACTTCAGATTCTGGTTCAGAATTACCAGGTGCAATTCACAATATTTGGGGAGAGGTGAAAGTCTCAAAATAAAGGAACACATTTATTACTGCACATATTAACTTACCTATACCATCTTTCCTCTAGTCTTAAGTATTTAAACAATAAAGTTATCTTCATCTGGGTGTCCTTCAGATGGACTGTAATCCTGAACCGTAATCCTCATAAATCCCCATTAGCAAATTTTGGACCATGCTGACTGGGAATTATGGTCCAGCATTTAGCAATAACAATAGCAATAGAACTTAGACATATATACTGCTTTATAGTGCTTTACAGCCCTCTCTAAGCAGTTTTACAGAGTCAGCATATTGCTCCCAACAATCTGGGTCCTCATTTTACCCACCTCGGAAGGATGGAAGGCGGAGTCAACCTTGAGCCTGGTGGGATTTGAACTGCCAAATTTCAGGCAGCTGGTAGTCAGCAGAGATGGCCTGCAGTACTATACTCTAACCAAGGCTCTGTGAAAACACTGTTTGGAAAATCTGGTTGGGCCCACAGCTGCAGAAAAGAAGTTGCAGGCACTCTACAATTTTATTGTCAAACATAGCAGCAAAGAGCTCTGTAATTTATAGAAACAGCATTGTTGCTGCTCCATTTGTTTTCTGGCATTTCCCCCTTTGTAGAAACTCCAAACATGAGGCTTTCTCATAAGCAAGCTCTGTGAAGATATAATTCACATATACAACTTGCTCACACAACCTGCTCAGGAGGTAGATAACATTGGAAGGGTGATTCTCACCCTTCCTTTGAGGCAAGCTCTAGTTAATATCAGAAGAGGAGAGAACTAACTGCAGGGTTAAACAACGTTCTGACACGTCTCCTTTTGACATCTATATGAAGAAATCTTGTGAGGTCATCTGCAGGGATTGAAATATCATCAGGATACTAATGATACCCAGTTGTACACCTCTACATCCAGGTTAACCAAATGATCCCACCAACTATCTTTTCTAGCACCTGGAACTTGTGAGGAGCAGGGGTGATATGCTACCTATTCAGCCAAATCGGTAGTAAAAAAAAAAGCCTCCAAGGAGCAGCTGAGAGGAGAAAGAAGAGAAAAGCTCAGGATCCGCCCTCCCACCCCTGCACTTTTGTCTTCCTTCTCCTCTCGACTGATTGACACTGCAGGTCTCCGCTGGTGTGGGGAAAGCTGTGGCTGGCATTAGGCAAAGCACGCCCACCAAGCCTCGCCCACCAAGCCAGTGGTGAAACCATTTGAATTCCATCACTGATCTGGAGAAAGAGTAGACTCTGGCTCAGCCCCGATAAGATTGAGTGGCTATGAGTTCTAAGCCATCATTCTCACATCCTGAGATGGTTCATCTTGATCAGACAAAGTTGATCTACATATCAGGCTTTTTCATTCATGGCTACTGCTCAATGAGTCTCAGCTATGGCTAGAAAGGCTACCCTTGCTTTAACTTCCCAATCAGACTGTTTGCAATGCCTTCTACATGGACCTGCCCTTGAAGAACATTCAGGAGTTACACCCAGTCCGGAATGCAGCTGTCCAGTCCGACGGGTAAGATAGGTACCAACTGGGATTTGAACCCTAGTCTCCTGCATCAAAAGCCGTGTTTTAACCATTACACTATCCATTTGCATATAATCATATGAATAAATTGAAAGTAGGTAATATCAGACAAATAACTGTGTTTATATGAAGTTACATTATAAAAACTGAAACCAACAGTATAGTACAGATACTCATATGAGTACACTTGGGTGAATAAAACTTTAGGTCTGGTCTTGCATTATTGTTAGGGATAACATTGGTTACCTAACTTAGTTTGGGTAAAATAATATATAAACTATGTTAGTGAGTTTAAGTGTATGTATCACTTTAAACTGTAAACCAAGTATTTTTGGGTGCGGTTGTAAAATCACCGTAAGAGGGAGCAAGAGAGCTCACTGTTTGCCTGGCTTTTACTGGAATGCTGACAATGATGAATTGATGGTGATAACTGCGTGTTTGCTGAAAGAAGAAAAGGGGTTTGATTATTCTTCATATCTCTGACTGCAAAAGAGATATATCACTGGACTGATATTGTAAGTTTAATGAACTCTTTTTCGACACTGGACTTTGCAAACTGAATAACCCCCGGACTGACTGAACTTAGTGTATGACATATGGACCGTTTGACTATGCTATAACTCTTACTGGAATAAAAACTATTTAACTTGCACAGTGTATCTGTCTTACTGAGTGTAAGCTACTACAATGTTTTGTCTCACATATCTGCCTGCCTGCTAGACTGCCGTTGCACGTTTCTGCTAGGGTGTATATCCCTAACAATTATTCTTTCAGGGGACTCAATTGGGAATATGTTATATTCTATGTTTTATGTTTTACCCCTATGATGTGAATGTGCCACATTAGAAATAAATAAATAAATAAATAAATAAATAAATAAATCTCAGTTAGGAAAGGCAAATTGGTTCTAATTAGCAAAAAAGTAACTACAGAAACTGCCTTGGTCTTGCCAAGTTTGGTAGTCCATTTGACCAACTATTCCGCCCAGATTATTTCAATTATCCAAATTCCCATATGTTCCTAATACAACTCAGTGGCAAGGAAGAATATCAAATTAGGAAATTAGGCTTACTACCATTTTAAGCCTGATGTTCTCCAGATGTGATAGATTAACATTCATATAAAATTCAGTCAGATGCTATCAGCTGCTAAGTATATGCATAGTTGCTGTCAAACGCAGGGAGATCTTCCAAATGACTTGTGTACAGAACTAAAACATTTCAGATTCCCAGGCATTAACATGAATATTTTAGGAGTCTGGGAAATATTCCAATGTACTGGAATTATTCTGTTTTTAATCTAGCAGTTTATTTTAGCCATACACACCATATAGCCAAGTAACAAAAATGTGCAACATTTCATTGTTCTTTTTATACTTTCTAGATTCCAGATTTTGCCAATATAATATATCAAAGGCATACGTTTTGGGTTTAGCTAATCATGCAAAGTCCATACTATAGTGAGTAAAACCAGAAAATATATTATTAAGCCCGTTCATCCTTACCTAGTGAATTAATAACTAAGAAAAATATTTCCTTCAGTGAAATGGTATAAACCAGTTTTTCTCAACCTTTTCTTCCCCATGGTCCCAATTTAAATACCTTTTGTGGCCACAGGCCATGGTCACGGACCCCCAAAATTTAAGATTTAAATCATAACATTTCTTCAAGCCTTCATGGATCCCATGTGATGAGATGACATCGTGGACACAGGTTGAGAACCACTGGTATAAACTATTTCCATTCAATTGAACAAAGTTGAAGTGAGATTAAATTAAAAAAAAAAATGTTTCTTACCTTCTTCAGATAATTCTTCCTCCAAATTAAATCAAAATTCCAAATGGTGCAACAGCTATTCTTTCAAAAATATCACTATTAAATAAACTTGGACATGCCTGGATATATGTGTTTGTAAATGTATATACGAGAGCCCGTTTGATGCAGTGGTTAAGACATCAGGGTAGAAACTAGATGACTGTGAGTTCTGGTTCCACTTTTGGCACAAAGCCAGCTTGTTGACCTGGGCCGGTCACTTTCTCTCAGCCCTAGAAAGGAGGCAATGACAAACCATTTTTGAAAGAAAAAAAACCTGTAGGAGATGACCAGGCTGAGCCCGAGGGAGGAGTCAAACTTATCATCAGTCGTGAGTACCTGCAAGCCCACAAGAGAGCTAAGTCCAACCCACCTTGAGTTCCTTCTTAACTCCCATTAATTTCCCTTGATTGTTAGTAGTCCAGATTCTTCTACAGAGCTTAAACTTGCAGTTAATCTTTATACTCATTTGATTCTCCTGATTTCCCTGGCGTTTGACAAAACCTTGCCAAAAAAACTGTAGGGACTTGTTGCCAGGCAGTCGCTAAAAATCGGATATGACTGAATGGATTTTTTTTTTTTTAAAAAAAAAGATACACGTGCTGTATATTTACATGAATGAATGCAGGCAGATCCAGAGAAGTGAAGGGGGTGGAAGAAAGAGGGTAGCTTTAGAGAAAGATTAATTATCTGAAGCCAAATCCAGTCACACAGAGATCCCTTTTATTCCACTCCTCCAGCTTTGTAGCACTTTCCTCACTTCCCATATCTTTTTACTTTTCAAACAGTCTCCATCTGTCAGTGTTTATGTAGCACTCAAAACTAAGCAAGAAGGGAAGAGAAAGAAGTTATTGAAAAAAACTAAGCAGGATAAACGCCACAAGAATCTCCTGGGGTGCCACAAACTCTTTTTATAATGCTGGACTTTTCAGCTTCCGGCTCATCATATTGTATCTTTCCCAAGGGAATGTTGACATTCTAGTGTGCTTTGTTCTTAAACTAGGGATTTTCTTTCCAATCCTCTCCCAGAATTATGGAAAAAAGTAATAGCACAGTGATATTTTCCAGAGGCCAAATACAGAACAATAATGGATGGATGTAGCATGAATGGCATCTCAAAAGCAGAGTGGATGCCATTTGTAATTTTTTTTAAAATCTCTGGATTTATCATCCAGTTATAACATATTTTACCAAATCTTTTCTTCCTTCAAATTCTTTACAAAAAAATGCTTACCTCCAAGGTGTCCTAGATAGAACTCCATGATATTTTTTCCAAACAGCTCGTTCTATTTGAATTCAAAAAAAGGAATTTGCATTCAAAATTTGCTTTTCAAAGAAAAGAAATACTGGTGGGATTCTCATGGATAGAATGAGGTGTAGAGATAGTCCTTGGCTTATGACCAGAACTGAGCCCAAAATTTATGTGGCTAAGCTGTGACATTTGCTAAACGAGTTCTGCCCCATCTTATGACCTTGCTTGTCATAGTTGTTAAGTGAATCACTACACATGTTAAGTGTAGTTGTTAAGTTATGTTAAGTGGATCTGGTTTCCCCATTGACGTTGATTGTCAGAAGATCACAAAAGATGATCACATGACCCTGGGACATTGCAACCGCCATAAATGTGAGTCAATTGCCAAGTGTCCGTGACCATGGGGATGCCACAATGGTCATAAGTGGGGAAAATGGTCATAAGTCTCTTTTTAAAGTGCCCTTAAAGTGCCATTGAACAGTCACTAAATGAACTGTTGTAAGTCACTTAGACTTATATTCTGCTTCACAGTGCTTTGCAGCCTTCTCTAAGCGGTTTACAGAGTCAGCATATTGCCCCCAACAATCTGGGTCCTCATTTTACCGACCTTGGAAGGTGGTATTCAGCAGGTTCTGACCAGTTCTGGAGAACCGGTAGCGGAAATTTTGAGTAGTTTGGAGAACCGGCAAATACCACCTCTGACTGGCCCTGCCCCCATCTATTCTCTGCCTCCCCAGTCTCAGCTAATTGGCTGGGTCTTCTTTTGTTGCCCTGCACAGGAGAATGGAGCTGGAAAGCAGGTTAGTAGGGTGGGGAGGGAATGGGATTTTGCAGTATCCTTCCCCTGCCATGACTCCCAAACCATGCCCACCAAGCCACACCACACCCACATCAACCCACGCCCACAGAACTGGTAGTAAAAAACTTTTTTGAATCCCACCACTGGATGGAAGGCTGAGTTAACCTTGAGCCTGATGAGATTTGAACTGCCAAATTGCAGGCATCCGTGAGTCATTGCATAATATCTGAAGGTGGGCCTGCAGAGGTATGACTGATGACCTTGTTGATGACAAGGAAAAGATTATTTTCAGAAGCTATGCTACTCTCTAAAATCCCCTGCGACAAAAGATCAGACTTCAGTGTTAACACATCAAGACCTTCCTTTTTAAGATGGAATTATCATTTCATATGAACTTAGTTATATTTCCTTCCTTCCTCCCTCCCTCCGGTCATTTTTGACTCCTGGCAACTGCCTGCATTTTCCTTGGCAAGAAATAGTTCACAATTGCTTTCTTCTTTCTAAGGCTCAGTATGACTGGGCTGGCTTTGGGCCTAAGCTAGAACTAGAATTTGTGACCTCTTCACTTCAAGCCTAATGTCTTAACCACCACACCATTTGGTATAAACCTTTTTAGGATCCATGAATGATGTGTTCCCTCAAAAAAGAAAAGAAAACAGAAAAATAGGCAAATGCCATTCTTGATGTGGTCTCAGTTACATTGTTTTAATGCCCAAATCCTGACAGCTGTTCACCTCACAAACATTAAATTGCCCAATCTCCAGAAGAATATCCATTTGTTATAAAGGAGAAATGAGAGGAATTGGAATTATGCATTTCATTAGAGTTTCCCTCTGCCATTCTCTAGTCCACAGCTCAATAATTTACACATGATGGTTCATGCTACTTTACTGGGTTTTTCCCCCCATTCTTCCTCCAGAGCCCTGAAGCTGCTAAAGATACTGTACATCTACCCACGCTAAATTCCAATCTGACAGCAAAAACTATTTTGAAGAAAGAAGGGAAATTCTTTGCAAACATTATTGATTTCGCCAAGTTACTGCTGATAAATTTCTTAAGAGTTATGTCCCTTGACCTTAAAAAAATAACTTAAAATTTGATCTCTAGTGAGTATAATATAATTTAAAAGTCTGAATTTTAAAAAGTACACTAAAATTGATATTTGCCCCCTAGTGGATTCAGGGAAAAAAGCATCTGGAGAACTTGAAAATGTGAATGTGGAATGTGAACGTGGATATCATTGCTTTGGGTTCCAGCTTCCAGGTTCATAATGGTAAAGTTACTATGGAAATCTATGTATGAGAGAAAAACCTTGGTTGGTTGATGCTTTCCCCTTTACCAGCTGCATAGAGATTTTCGAAGAATTTAAAGAAGAGACATATGTTCGTTATTGTGGCAAGCATTTGCCGAGCCTGTATCCGGATCAACACATTTTATTAAAAAGTGTAAACTTTTAAAATCGTACCTCCAAAACACTTAGAAAATACTGCGTTGGGTAAAGCAGGATATATGGTTTTGAGTGGGAAATTAACCACTTTAAAAAAACAACAACCTGGCTTAATTTCAACTAACAGATCTGGACTGCTGAGCTTATTTTTTTCTTTTTGTCGGTGAGAAGAGAATCTAATTACTCTTTGGATTTTGCTTTTCCACAGCCCAATCTTTGTTTTTCATTCTCCAGTCTAGGAGAAGGGAATCTTTAATTCAGCCCCTGGATCAGTGGTGGGATTCATTTTTTTTTTTTTTTACTACCGGTTCTGTGGGCATGGCTTGGTGGGCGTGGCAGGGGAAGGATACTGTAAAATCTCCAGTCAGAGGTGGTATTTGCCGGTTCTCCGAACTACTCAAAATTTCCACTACCGGTTCTCCAGAACTGGTCAGAACCTGCTGAATACCACCTCTGCCCTGGATGCTATGTCCAGGACACCTTGGCCTCAATCTGCTGCTATAGGATGCCAGATATATTTGCGATAAGTCCATGGTCTTTTTATTTGCTAGAACAGCAAACACAGACCTGGTATGTATTATTAAGATCTGATTGGGTGAGGATACAAGGAGGATGCTTATCTATACTTTGCTAACCAGGATTTTGAATAAGATATGGGATCTTACGATCTTTTGAATAAGACCAGAGCAAGAATGAGAGGAGATTGTGAGGACTTCATTGAGACCTTGGTTGATATTAAGGGAAGGAGCCCATCCACCATTTGAGTGAGATATAATTATTATGAGCCGCAGTGGCAGAGTGGTTAGAGTGCAGTCCTGCAGGCTACTTCTGCTGACTGCTGGCTGCCTGCAATTTGGCAGATCAAATCTCACCAGGCTCAAGGTTGACTTAGCCTTCCATCCTTTCTGGGTTGGTAAAATGAGGACCCAGATTGTTGGGGGCAATACTCTGACTCTGTAAACCGCTTAGAGATGGCCGTAAAGCACTGTAAAGCGGTATGTAAGTCTAAATGCTATTGCTAGTATGACTGATATCCAGTTGTACCTCTGCTTCCACAGGCTGGACGGAAGATTTAGTAGGAATTAATCTCTGAAATCTGGAGGCAATGAGAAAATAGATGGAATGAAATAATTTTTTGGGGGGGGAGTTGGGAGTTGTTCGTACATGTAACATTATATGAGTTGTGAAGCCCTCCTCTAGCTCAGAAGAGGAAGGAACACATTCTAGAGGAGCTGGCCCATGATATGGGATTCATGAATCCGATTGGATCAACCAGTGGTGACAATAGCCAGGTGTGCTGGGCCATCAGTTCAGTGGTGGGATTCAATTTTTTTTACTATGAGTTCTGTGGGCGTGGCTTGGTTTGGTGGGCGTGGCTTGGTGGACGTGGCAGGGGAAGGATATTGTAAAATCCCATTCCCTCCCCACCGCACCCCACTAACCTGCTTTCCAGCTCCATTCTCCTGTGCAGGGCAACAAAAGAAGACCCAGACGATCAACTGGGACTTTGGAGGCAGAGAATAGATGGGGACAGGGACAGTCAGGGGTGGTATTTTGCTGGTTCTCTGAACTACTCAAAATTTCCGCTACCGGTTCTCCAGAACTGGTCAGAACCTGCTGAATACCACCTTTGCATCAGTTATATCAGAGGTGCTATTCGACCGGTTCGCACCTATTCAGGCGAACCAGTAGTGGTTATTTGGCATGGGTCGCCGAACCGGTGGCAATTCCTGGCTGGCCACACCCCCAAACCGGTTGCCCGGTTGCTCACTTGCGATCGCTCTCCTAGCTTTCCGTTCCCCACGTCCTCTTTCTCCCCGGGGAAAAGGAAGAAAGGCATGGACGCTGCAAGTATCGCTTTCCCCATGTGAGTTAAAGTGTCGGGAGCGAGAAAGAGTGCGGTCTGACAGAGGGGGTGAGGGTGAATCGAGCCTTGGAGCACTTTTGCAATGTAAAAGAAATGCATTTTGGAAGCAGGTCTTTAAAAAACTTCTCCAAGGATTCCCCATGGACGCTGCAAGTATCGCTTTCCCCTTGTGAGTTAAAGTGCTGGAGTGAGAAGGAGTGCGATCTGACAGAGGGGGTGGAGGAATCCACTCAAACCTTGGAGAAATTTAAAGGAGCTGCTTCCAAAATGCTTGTCTGTTAAGTGCTCTGTGTGTGTGTGTGAGTGTGTGTGTGTGTATGAGATAGATAGAAAGAAAGAAGAAAGAAAGAAAGAAAGAAAGAAAGAAAGAAAGAAAGAAAGAAAGAAAGAAAGAAAGAAAGAAAGAAAGAAAGAAAGAAAGAAAGAAAGAAAGAAAGAAAGAGGAAGGTAGAGAAAGAAAGAAAAAAATAGAAAGAGACAGAGATAAAACTCTGTGCTATTATTTTTAATTGTTCCATTATTTATCATGTGTTAATATTTTACACTGTCCCTACATCTAGAGTGATTTTTCTGCCTTTCTTTTGCCCAGGGCTACCACATATTTTTCAGGGTTTACATGCATTCAATGTCAATAGTCCAGAGCATAAAATACACATGTGTTTAACAAGAGTTGAAAGGGTCCTTGGAGGTCTTCTAGTCCAACCCCCACCTCAGGCAAGAAAACTGAGGATGCCAAACTCTGAGTAGAAATCCTGGGAAAGGTGTCAGAATAATACTTAGAAGGGAGCTTGGGGTGAACCCTATACCATTTCAGAGAAATGGCTGTCCAGTCTTTTCTCAAAAACTTCCAGTGATTGAGCACCCAGAACTTCTGGAGACAGGCAGTTCCACTGGTTAATTGTTTTCACTCACAGGAAGTTTCTCCTTAGTTTTAGGTTGCTTCTCTCTGTTCAGTTTCCATCCATTGCTTCTTTTTTTGCATTCTGCTTCTTTGGAAAATACATTGTCCCCCTTTCTTTGTGGCAGCCCCTTAAAAGCCTGTTGCCTACCACACTCTTGAGTAAAGCATGTGAGCCATTTCTTCCTTTCAGTGGTCTATGAAAGTACATCCATAATATGAAGATAATAAAGGCAAAAAAGGTGAACAACATTTTTACAGAGCGATAGATAAGTTGAGGCTGGGTGACAAGGAATGGCTTGGGAGGGGAGGGGCCAGGTGAGGCACACCTTGATGTGAGTGACTTTGAGTTGGCCACACCCACCCAGTCACATGACCACACCAACCCATGCCCACCCAGTCACATGACCACTAAGCCACACTCACCCAGTCACATGACCACAAGCCACGCCCACCAAATAAGCCACGCCCACAGAACCGGTAAGTAAAAAAAATTGAATTCCACCACCGAGTTATATCCTTTTTAAGAGTGAGACCTTGGCAAGAGCAATTAATGCCATTATAATTCTATGATCAAGTTACTGTATCTGGACTTTTTTTCTTGAAAACCCTCCAGGAATTATTACCAATAAGTTTCATAGCGCAAGTTAAGATAGTGGTGTGGATCTGAAGGCCTGCAGGTCTTGACCATTTCCTCCAAACAGAATCTGTCCAATCTGTTCTAATCTGGAAAATAAAGGGGAGAGAAGATAAGAATCAGATTTCCTTGGTGATAATTCTGGCCCTCTGGAACAAAGCAGCTCTTTTAATCACAAGAGGAGATTTGCTCCAGAGGGCCAGAAGGAAAGACATTGCCCTTCCAAACAGCTATTGGAACTGAATGATCATCTAGATCAGGGGTGTCCAACCTTGGCAATTTTAAGACTTGTGGACTTCAACTCCCAGAGTTCCTCAGCCAGCAAAGCTGGCTGAGGAACTTTGGGAGTTGAAATCCACAAGTCTTAAAATTGCCAAGGTTGGACACCCCTGATCTAGAGATATGGAGTTGCTCAGCAAAATTTTGCTGAGTTATGTTTGATTCAGTGTTAATGTTTTAGTAGGTGCTTCATGTATATTTATAACTCAATAAATAACCCAATGTAACTATTTTCACAGCAAGGGAAAGATATTCCTTCACACAAATGTTTCCTCATCTCATTTTAATGTAGGCCAAAGAGAATTGGATGTGAACTCAAGTACGGCTTTAGAAATATCTTATATAATCTCCTGCAAAGTAATCTCCAAAAACATTTTTAGATTGCGGTGGATGACCTTTTCAGCCTAGTGTTCCATTTCACAAAGATCAGAATATTTAAACCTGGGTCTTTCTCGTGGCAAATGCATAAAATGCAAGAACTGGATGCAGAGAAAAGGTAGGAGAAAGAAGATGGAGACCAAAACAGGGCTGTCAAACTCCCAGCCTGTGGACTGGATGCGACATGCGCTGACCATGCCCACGCCCAGTATAGCGAAGGGGAAAAACGTCACGTGACACCGCGGTGGCAATGTGAGTTTGACACCTCTGCTGTAGAATATGGTTATTTAATGCGATGAACTGCAGGAAGAACTACTCAGTCCAACCTGGATAAAATTAAGGCTGGCTGCTCTCTATAGACAATAGTAAGAAAACAGAAACTCACATACAGTACAATAGCAGATAACAGATAACAGATAATCAGAGTTGGAAGAGACCTTGTAGGTCATCTAGTCCAAGCCCCCGCCCAAGTGGGAGACCCTACACCATTTCTGACAAATGGCAGTCCAATCTCTTCTTGAAAGTCTTAACTGATGGTGCTCCCACAACTTCTGAGGGCAAGCTGTTCCACTGGTTGATTATTCTCACTGTCAGAAAGTTTCTCCTTATTTCCAGGTTGAATCTCTCCTTGTTCAGTTTCCATCCATTATTCCTTGTCTGGCCAACAGGTGCTTTAGAAAATAGCTTGACTCCTTCCTCCCTGTGGCAGCCCCTCAAATATTGGAAGACCACTATAAGTTCTTCTTCTAGGACCATGATCCCTGGCTTACTTGAGTTATCATTATCACAACTACCTTGACCTGTCACTTTAGCGTCCCTATTAAGATCAGCAAGGGCACTGTATCTGTTATGCAATAGCACTTAGACTTATCTACCGCTTCACAGTGCTTTTACAGCCCTCTCTAAGCGATTTACAGAGTCAGCCTATTGCCCCCAACAATCTGGGTCCTCATTTTACCCACCTCGGAAGGATGGAAGGCTGAGTTAACTTTGAGCCTGGTGGGATTTGCACTGCCAAATTGCATGCAGAAGTAGCCACAATACTTCATTCTAACTGCTGCTCCAGTGTGGCTCTTGGACCTAGATGATGGAATAGATGATGCGGCTAAAAAAAATTGAGAGAAGTAGACAATGGATGCCAGCCATAAGGGTTGGCATGTGTTGGACCTCTCCAATTGAATAGTGACAACTTTTAGGATTCAGGGGGTGCACCTTCTCCGTTATAGCACCTGAACTCTGGAATGAAATGCCCTGGGATCTGACATCCTGTTTCAGAGGGCCTTAAGTACATGGTTATTCTTCTAGAATTTGAGTTAGGGTAGAGAGCGGATTGTGCATCTGGAGAAGCAGTGGGGAACACAGGGCTTTCCCAAAGAGAATAAGAGGCTGCATAATCCTAAAATGGTGGGGGAGAAGGGAAGACGTTCAGGGTTGCCAAACATAGTCTTTTTCAGGATGTATCTATCTTCAAGGGTCTTCAAACTTGGCAAGTTTAAGACTTGTGGACTTCAACTCCCAGAATTCCTGAGCTAACTTAACTGGAGGAGGAATTCTGAGAGTTGAAGTCCACAAGTCTTAAAGTTGTCCAGTTTGACAACCCCTGATCTAGATTTAGAAGTTTGTAGCTTTAGTTTGTCAAGATTCCGTCCACTATGTGTAAGCAAATAAAGAGAGTGGATTTGATTGGACTTCACTGTATTGTCTCTGGACATGATCCTGGCACGTGGTTTTTCAAGTTTTGTTGATACATATTCCTTGCATTGTTGGCAGATTGTTTTCTATTGTATTATTTGTTTGGCTCTGGTGTTTTTTACGCATTCTACATTATTACATTTTATTCTTTTATCATTGTGAGCTGTCCAGAGAATGGTTGGTGCCTGAATCAATTAAATTAAATTAGTGGGTGGCCAGAATCAAATGGACTACCACATTGTCCTCAGATGAACCAGGAATTATTTCTCGTTACCATGAATTGAACTTGTCTTTATTACGCTATGATTAACTCCCAAATGCTTCCATAGTGTACACAAGTAGAGTATGATTGCCTATTAGCTGGTATTCAAAGATAACAAAATTTCTAAGTCAAGCTATTAACCATACATGCCACTAAATATTGTATTATCTTTTGATAGTGACTGGTACAGGTCAATTGCCTCAGTCAGGAAATAGATTGGCATTATTCATTCTTGAACCCTTCACGAACGTGTTGGCTATGTTCCCTCTTCATTATTAAATGCTTTTTAACTGTAATTCTTGAGGTTGCTGACCTTACCACAATGAAATAAATCACTAACTCATTAATTTTCCTCTATTAAAAGCACACCAGGCATTTTACTCATAACAGGATCAATATATCAGGAACCTGGTTTCCTAAAGTGGCAATTTATCCCATGCCTTCGTTAAACAGGAACTCCAAACTTCCCTGGAGCAGCAAATATCGCTGAAGTGTGGTTACCTCCAATATTTCTCAGCAGTAAAATTCTCTCCATGACATTTCAGAATTAAAATCCCAAGCCAAATTCCAGGCCTGTCTCCAGATGCACTTGAAGAAATGGAACAGAAAATCATTTGCTCTTTCTACAGCTTTAAAAAGTTTTATGTCTCTGGGGAGATGAGTGGGATGCACATTAAAATGATTATGGCTGATTTTAACACTGAGACTGTAAAACCGTAGCAATGAAATGAGCCAATATTTTATCACTGAATGTATGATGGTATATTATACCTACCTTGATTATGTGAGGTTTATGCTGGTTTAGAACATAGTCTCTAGGTTAGTGGTCCTGATTTGCATGGAATAGCATAGTCTAGATCAGGGCTGTCAAACTCGCGTCATCACGGTGGCGTCATCACTTTCCCCCCCCCCTTCGCTAAACCAGGCATGGGCGTGGCCAGCATGACACATCTGGGCCGCGGGCTGCGAGCTTGACAGCCCTGGTCTAAATTAAAGTTGGGCTCTGGTTGCACTTAAGGTATATTGGACAGAATTTGCCCAAACCATCCAATGCTGTCCTTACCAACAGGAAAAAGTGCATAGGGCAATTCAGCATGCCTCAACCTGATAACACACATTCCTTTTCCTCCTCCCTGTGCAAAAGCCTCAACTGATCAAAGGCATAAATGATCTGATGATCATCTTTTTTCTTTTTGTATTTTGCTTTTGATGCCTTCACATCATTGTTGATTCCTGGTGACTGCCTGAACAAATCTCTGCAGTTTTTTGCTAGTGGTTTGCCATTGCCTTCTTCCTAGGACCAAGAGAGAGCGAATGACCCAAAGTTACCCAGCTGACAACTGTATTCAGCTAACAAGAAATGTCCTATTATATGTACAAATCCACATAAGATTAAAATGCACACATGGCTATTATATTATTTTAGTAATTTGGATTAATGCACTTTTGGTAGATCTCAAGTATTCTTACTTTAGCTGGCCTTTTACTCAGAAAAAGCAATGTTTTCTTTTGCTTAGCATGCTGACTGCAGATATTGTCATTTATAAAATATTATGATATATTTTGCTTTAATATGGTCAATTGTGGTTCAATAGCAAACCATGGTTTAGCGTAATGTAGAGTAAATATAGGATTTTGACAATCATAAATGAAAAATTGTCTTAGAAGCGGGGATTTCTCCAATTTTGTTCTCTGCAACCAATTTAGGACGTTTTGCCAAAACATTTACTTTCACTTTTGACAAACATGCCCTTATTGAACAATGGCTTCACTTAACAACCACGCTTCACTTAATAACCATGGTGATGTGCTTAACTACTGCTGCAAAAAGAGGTCACAAAATTGGCTGAGTCACATGAACTGCTTTACAACTGACGCAACTTATGACTGTAATGGACAGGCTCATTACAGTTGTAAATCAAGGACTAACTGTATATTGCCTTATGCTAGAAGAAAGCATTACTGTTGTTTGTGTGTACAATAACCACCCTTGTTTCAAATCCTGCAACCCAGTCTCTTAAGCTATATATCTGCTTCGACAGAAACTCTTAAACTTTTAAAGACATTTCTATCCCTATCATTTTTAGTTAATCTTCTGTCATAGTTTTGATTGCTTGGTCTGTTAGCTGGTCTGCAACCTTAGAGAAGCTGATTTTTCATTATATCAAAAATACAAGTACTTTTACAGGTATCTTCCATGACTCATTGTACCAAACTCATAGGGTTGGGCATGTACAAGAGAAGAAGGGGGCATGTATATACGTGGCTAGTTGTCAGCTGGGCTGAATCGGTGAGAATATTTATTTTTCAAATTTCTTTAGCCACCCATCACATATATATAGCTATGATTCTGTGCAGCTAAGCAGTTAAAATGTAAACACAAGATAAAGGACAGAACAATTTAAAAACAAAAAAATTACAATGTAAAAGTATTCCAAAGCCATCATAAAATACAAAAACTTAACCGCTCATAATCCCATTCATCAGAACAATCAGTACATCCCCTGCCATGGGTCTACCTGCATCACTGGGCCCGTGTGTGTGTGTGTGTGTGAGAGAGAGAGAGAGAAAAGACTTTGTGTCTTCAGGGCCCTGCAGAAAGCCAGCCAGGTTGAGGCCAGTCTGATCTCTGGAGGAATGATATCCCATAGGGCAGATGCCATGGCAGAAAAAGCTCCTTTCCTGGGTTCTGCTACGATACATTCTGGCCGCTGAGACCTGCCACATGCTCGTCCTGCCCAAACTGATTGGTATTGATAGATGTTATTGGGGGGAGGTGGTCCCTGACCACCACCCCGTGCCACGTATGGTTTCAGCAGCAGGAATTTCGAACACCGGGAATTGAACCTGGAACAAACTGGCAGCCAAGGCAGCTCATGCAGCAGAAATGTAACCTGTGCAAATCACGGAGCACATACAATAGTGTGTGCGGCTACGTTTTGAACCAGTGGACATTTCCGAATGCTCTTCAAATGCAGCTCTATGTAGCACATTGCAGTAATCCGTATGAAATAACTGAAGTATGAATGATCACAAACAGGGCTTCCTGGGCTAAGAAGGGGCACAACTGGTACACAACATCTAATATTTTTGGAATGCTTTTGGAGCAGAAGTCAGGTAGGATTTTCATAAGGTAGTCCTCATTTAAGAACTGCCTCATTTAGCGACCATTTGCAGTTATGGTGATGAAGAAATAGCTTTACAGCCATTGATGACCTTCTCAGGTTTATTAAGCAAAGGGAAGCTGAAGTAAGATGACAAGCACAGTAGACAATGGTGTCACTTAGCACATGAAGATTGAGTTGCCGGTCTCAATTCTGGTCTCTGAATGAGGACTACCTGTATTTTAATTTCTATACAGAACAAATCGGTATTGTTCTGGTTTGCTGGTAACAGGTGCGGATGGCTGAGGTCTCAGAGAGCGAGGACTCAGATGAGGGGCCTGCATGTGATGCAGGGATGGAGCCAGGACCATCAGGAAGTGGAATGCTGCCTTCGAAGATGGTGGAGGCTGGCAGCAGTGATGCAGAGGACCCCGAGGAGCCTGTGCCCAGTACGTGTGCACGCAGGGCTTCTCGAAGGAAAGAGCAGCTGCAGCAGCACAGGCAACTCGGGAGTAAGACTGCAAGGTAATGGCCCCTCCCTTAAGAGATAAAAGCTAGCTGAGAAACCGGAGTTCTTTGCAGGAAGCAAATAAGTTTTTGCACTCAAGCCTTGTGGACGTTCGGAGTATCTTGGTTGGTGTTTGGAAACTCTTTGTGCTTGAAATATTCCTTAGTAACTTTATCTAGTATTCTTGGCAGCCTTGCACAACCTTGGCAAGGCCCATTCTTATCAGAGACAATTAGTTTGAAACGGCCTTTTAACCGTGAAGGAACGGAATTTGTAAAGAATCATTAAAAGGTTTTGCTGTTACCTCTGTTTTGTGTTTGTTTCCTTGGAACAACGTTTGGATCAGAACAGGTATCAACTGATAAAGCACAGATATAATCATATGCAGATTTATGAAAAATATTTTTATTATGTAACACCTTGTTTTTAACAATGTTGATTTCTTTTAAAATTCAGAATACCTGCATCATTCATGTAAAATAGCTTGATACAGTACATGGTATAGTTTTTCCTCAAATTCTAATGTTCTCCTAAGACCGTGATCCTTTATTAAGGGCGACCTCCCCTCCCCCCTCAAACCAGCCTTTCCCATCCTGGGGGTCCCCATATGACCATCTCCCCCCAGTTCTAGCCATGCTGGCTGAAAACATGTGGAACTGAAATCCAATTCATCTGGAAAGTTCCAGGATGGGTAAGAGTGCCCTAAAGAAACGTGCGAACATCTTTAAAAATATTTAAGAAAATTTAAAATCCACTACATCAAGCCAGCTCTCAAAAAGTCATGACAAACATATCTGGATGAATGCCGCACTGTGTTTTTTGCAGGGTAACATCACTCATGCTTTTTAAACTTCCAAAGCATGCTCACAAATCAGTTAACACCAAGAGGGGGGAAAACATCGCCTATGACAATCAGTATAGTTTGCTGAACCAAACAGCTTTATCTTAATAACACACTCATTACTATCAAATAGCAGCTTTAATACCAGTCAAGTCATAGATCTGAGAACAAAATATGTTGAAAATTAATCTTTGGGAAGCTTGTAAATCTGCTGGAAAAAAATGCTTATGTTTCTTTTTTATTATGTCTTTAAAAAAATCTCTGCAGCAAATTTGTTGGTCATAAAACATTGCTCAATGTGGAAAATGGATCAACCCACAAAAAAGTCACTAAAAATCAATATATATCAAAAATTCTCTCAATTGAAGCCATAGATAGTTTGTTTTCATCTCATTAACACATACTGTATACTTCAAATACCAGTTAAGATATTTGTGTGTGTGTGTGTGTGTGTGTATTATTGGTCAGATAATGTTGTCAACATCAATAGAATTCACAACAACAAAAATGCTTGCCCCTAGCACATTTCACAGCTTCAACTGCTACAGACTGTCACTGAAAACAATGCATTGGTCAGTCTGAATCATGTCAAGTAAACTATGGAAGTAGCATATCCACAACACAAACTGTGCTAGTACTTTCTTTTCAAGTCTCATTCCATCAACAGGTACAATCTGTGGGAGGGACTCCTCCCAGCCTGTGAAAAGTAGCAGAACGTGGCTATCAGACATTCTGACAGTTCCAGTACATTCTTGCAGCCCAAAGCCAGGTTCTAGGCAGACAGCAGCACGGCCAGTCCTGCAGCCTTAGCAACAGTGCATTGACTTTATATTCAGATGCAGCTCAGTACCGGTGTGTCTGATGAGAGTACTGTGGAGGCTGCTGGGAGGTAGTTGAATATCCCATGCTACTCTGGGGCTGTGATGTGCTTGGTCCAGGGTTAGGATAGGCAGCATGGGGGTTGGAACGCTGAAAAAGAATCACAACACAGTTGACGTTGTATACAAAATGCAGCTCGTGTTAGGGCAGGGGTGGGCAAACTTTTTGGCTCGGGGGCCTCATTGACTTTTAAAATTTGACAGACGGGCCGGGTCAGCACAAGATACGATACATATAAAAAACAGAAAAATCTCCGCAAAATCAAGTCACTGCGCCTAATGCACCACCTGGTGTCGAAATGCCTGTCATTACAAGTCAAAATCAAATGAATGCAATCATTCAATCATTCACATCAAACCTTAATTCTGTACCAATCTTCGGCGGGCCGGATTAAAAAGACCAACGGGCCGGATGTGGCCCGCGGGCCGTAGTTTGCCCACCCCTGTGTTAGGGAGACGACAAAACATGCTTCATCCAATCTGAGTTGGCTTAACCTTTGCTCCCGGTGACCGACTCAAGACTGCATCCTGCAACGTTATCCTGAGCACATACTGTGTTTCCACGAAAATACAACCTACTCTGAAAGTAAGTCCTAGCTTGATTTTTTACACATGAGCCCAATATAAGTCCTATCCCCAAAATAAGCCCCAATTAAGACCCCACCCACTCCAGGGGCACAGGTAAAAATGAAGCTAGGGTGGGGATTGGGGGGATGGGGGGTGGAGCTGCCCTACTACTTACCTTCAGACAGTTGCAGCCAGGCCTTGCACATCTTGGCGCTTTTCTGCTGCAGCGGGAAAGTCTTTCCTGAAGGCCTTTGTAGCTAATCACTCCGGATCGATCCGGAGCTGTGTTATCCGCTGCAGAGGATTTCAGGAAAGCCTTGCCAGCCAAAGAAGTCCCTGAAGGCCTCTGACAGTGAAAAGGAGGCCAGGGGTGATGCACACAAGTGGGGGGAGTCAGTGGACGACACCCCCCGAAAAAAAACCTGGTGCCTTTTTTGGTGGCGAAAAAATAAGAATAATAAGACAGGGTCTTATTTTCGGGGAAACATGGTATATTTACTTTTATTCACCAGACATGCTTGCTTTGATTCATTCCTCTAAATATTCACAAGAACACTAATGCCAAAGATTAACCCCCACCACAAACCACATGCCCTATAAGTGGTGTTAATATATACCAACGCAATGGTCATTTTTACATTAAAAAAAACCTGATTTCTGCCTATCCTCTTTAAGCAGACTTGATGACAGATGGATAACAACATTTCAGAAATATTTTGTCCATGTAATGAAACTACCTCAAATACACTTTCCTGCTCAGGAGCATATGCTGAGTGTTGTAGAATGTGTCCTACTTAAAATCATATATTTACCACGTGGGAGTATAAAAATGTATTGAAATATAAAAAACTTGAGAACTGACAAGGGAGTTGGGTGGCATATAAATTTAAGATATTATTATGAATTTGTCTTGATCTTTTCACACATATAGCAGATAAAGTAATAATTTCAACATTTCCCCAATGCCATTATAATCAGAAGTGTTTAAGACAGCAGGCTGAGATCTTGAGCTTGATTATTTTCAACAAATGAATAGGAAAAAGTAAATCCTCTTTGATACAATAAACTATCTGTGCCACTCATATTTTACTCTAGAGACAGGCTGGGATTTGAACTTGCTCAATTGCTTGCATTATCTTTAGCTCTTATCGCTGCTTACTCCAATATTCCTGAGAAAATGGTTTTCCGTGTTTGGTGCAAGGGATTTCAGTGAGGAGATGGGAAAACTCAATTCTGCAAACGGAATTCCATTCTCTCAACAGAATGGGTATTAAGACAATACCTTCACAGTCTTCCTGATTACTTTGATATCAAATATTTCCTTGATCTTGTTTGCATTTTAAATGTATATGCATAATTTTGAGCATTCAAATGTAAATTCTTAGGCACCACAAAGAAGTATCTTCTCTAGGATCATCTGTTCTCATCATGGTCCTCGGATTTCCAAAAGTGTACTATTGCCAGTGAAACTAATTTCATCCTCCTTGCCACTGGCTGCCCTCTTTTTTTCAACCTTTCCAGGGTTATAGACTTCTCCAGAGAATTACCTCATTACACAGTGTGTCCAAAGTAGCATAATTTGTGCTTGGTCATTTGTACCTTCAGTGGCTTGATTTGTTTGATGATTCATTTCTTTTCTTGGCTATCCAGGTTATTATCATGAGCAGACCTGGGCGTTTTACAGCCCCAAGGCTACATCCAGCTCTTTGGTTGTCACTTGACCCCACATGTGAGGTCACTTGGAAATTAAAAATCAAACTAAATAGGTGCACCTCAGGGGGCAGGAGAGGAAGCCAAGTGAGGGCTGGCTCTGCACAGCTGCCGTGCTCTCCTCCAGTTGGACGGTAGCAATGAATAGTAGCAATGAGTGGGCAGGGAAAGTGCTTTTCTGCACCTGCACAGTGTTTGCCCCTCACCTGGAGCCGCCTGAGGCAGCATTAGTCATTGTATAAGGGGAGCTGGGCTTGTTCGCCCACTGTCGCCTCAGATGAAGTGTGGCCTTGCAGATGAATAGGCAGAGTGCAGCCAGTAGCTACTGGTTCTGCCCTCCATGACAGGCCCCTTGAGAAAATGAATCGCCTGCTGATGAGCCTTCTCCAATGGCAAAGTTCAAACGCGCATTAATAATCTTTCTCTCCTGCTTCTTGAAAGTCCTGCTTTCACTCCATAGAATATCACAGGAAAAACCATTGCCTGCATGGTTTTTATCTTTGCAGGTCACTGTGGCATCTGATCATGTCTTCCAGAGCTTTTACTGCTACTCTACCAAGGGCTAATTTGCAAGGCATTTATTGTCTGCTGGTTCCTTTACTAGTGATAGTTGATTGATAAAAAGCAAAAGATGTCTAATACTTTGATATCTTCACTGGCAATTCATTTCATTTTCATTTCTAATGGCTGTAGAATTTTTGCACCGGTAGCTATCAATACATAACTAATAGCTTTACACACAAAAAAACCCCTCTCTACCTATGCTATATTAATTGGCAATATTTTCAAAATACCCAGGAAAATGAGTGCTAGATTATAAAGAGATTCTGAAATTTGATTATTTGAAACAATAAATTATTCAGATGTCTCCTAGGAAGCCTACCAAGCATCATAGGATGACAGACATGTAAAGAAATATATTCACTTTTTCCTTATTAAAACTATGAAGTTATACTCCATTATTTAAAAATAACAGTTAAAAGCTGGTTAACCTTATGATATGAAAAAAAACTACAAATTGGACAAAATCTGCTTTACTACATTCAACAACCATATTTGTCACATATGACTTATATGCATGTTTCTTCTATTGAAAAGTAGTTGTATAAGTTTTTTTTTTTTTACAGAAACAATATTGTCATGGATAAAATGCTGCTGACTAATATTTTGTTTGACCCCAAAGCTCATCTTGGAATGTTTTATTTTTGTTCACAGGGAACGTTCTACACCTTCTGACTCTTTTATGTACTTTCATTGATTCCAACATTTTTCTTTGACATAAGGTAGGCAGATGTGTGACAGTCTGAAACAGAAATATCCATTAAATGCTGGATTGCAACATAGCCTTGTCCTTTACTCAGAATAGATCAGCGTGCCACAAAACGGCACATTCTTTTCAATAGAAAAGCAAATGACTTGTGAAAAGCTGAGTCTTGGCATTCTTTTGTGTGCCTTCTGCAAATAATTTCTACTGAACAGAGACCAAACCAAGGATATGTTAGATAAAAATAGGGTGAGCAAAAGGAAAAGGAGTCATGTTCTCATCTGATTACTAAATACATTCATAAATCCATCTCCTAAATTGTCAAAAGATTCTGAATGTGTAATCTGATTTTACTGAATAA